>NC_063434.1:15656622-15939122 GCF_020379485.1 Brassica napus
GGAGTAGGTACGTATACTATACTCGTATACTCCCAAACTTCAAAAATTTCTGCAAATCGTCAAGAATAGGCAAACGACAATCTTAATATTCGTCAAAACGCTAGCAACATATCCAGACGATCATGAACATAATCTCAAAAACTATACATCATTGAAAACTTGTACCAATATCAAACTGAAACTCGACGATTAGCCAAAGTATTGAAGCCTTTTCCGGCTTCAGAAAGCTAGTTTCGATTTAAAAATTATTTACGAGAAATCTTCAATCACCAAAGCATTTCTTTCAGTTTCCGTTGTACCAAGGAGGTCATGGAAAAGCATCGAAAATATTTGCGACAAAGAAAACTCGAGAATAGATGTAGCATCGTGCACGTTAAAAGGATCACTTTCCTCCCGATGGTTAGCTAGAACCACCTCTGGTTGACCAATTCGTTCAAGAAACGAATGTGTCATGAGAATCCTCTCAAAAAACCTATGAAAAACGTTCTGCGACTAGATCGTATTGAAATAAACTTCGGTAACACTCCATGAGTAACTCCAAGCAACTTTAACCTAAGATCAAAATCACAGCGGGAACGTTTCTCGTAAAACCCGCAGAAACAATGCTACTTTGACATATGTATACATATCACTGATTTACGACCTTCGTAAAATCGGTTATATGATTTGATAAATCATCGTATAGCCCACAGTCGGAAATCATATGATAAATTCTTTGTAACAAAACCAATTCCTAACAACCAAACGGTTAATGGAAAATCTAAATTTTTCGAAAATTGACCAAGTTCAATACGCTCCACAATTCACTTTAAGCCCGCAACGTTTTAACCATAATACACGGCATGTAAGGAAAAATTTGTAACAAAGCTTCTAGAGCTATATGAAACATCCTAAAAATGCACGAAAAAACATCTCGGAAGGCCAACACTTCACAAAGCACTATGAAGAAAAACGCTTGTTCCCATGGACAAATTTACACGACACATCAGTCATAATTCTTCGATCACAAATAAAACTATTAGCATCCAAACATGAACAACAATTTTGGCTGCGAACATTCGTAGTCAAACTAGAATGTTTTTCAAACGCATGGCTAAGACTAAACCCTTGCAACATCGCGAAATATCTTCAAGCCCGCAAACATTTCAAGCATGAAACGTGGCATACGAAAGAATAACAAATCTTCAGCATCGCGAGACGTCACAGACGCAGATTCGTTCTTCGAGAAATTTCCTTCCTCGATAAAAACATTTTCTTGGAAGACCAGACAGTCATACGCACTAACATCTTCTCAAAACATATCCTTCGCGAAGACTCGAAACGGTATTTTTTACCATTAAGTTTGTTGCTGATCACAACAAACTCTCAACGTCCTAAACAGACTTAGCCATCTCATAGAGATGACTCTTGTACATCCGACACAAGGATAATAGCGCTATAAAAGAAATCCAAAATTTTGGTCCAGCACTTCCGATCTCCGGAGAGATGCTCGATTCTAACCATACAAGTCGTATAAGCCGAGAACCTATCGCGGACTTTAAATCGGTATGGAATAAGGATGAAACTGAAACGGGATACGTAAGTCGAATTAGTCATCGCACCCTCTAAAACCAAGGGTGAAACCTAGGTCTTGCCCTAAACCCAGCGCACTGGTCTCTAACATCTCTAGGCATAGTATCAAACACCTTGATACGAGATCCCAAAATTTGTCTCTTTGCCAATATTCGAGAATCTTCAGAAATCCCGCAAGTTTACACACTGCGGAAAACTCTCGAAACAGATTACGGATATAGCTGTTCACATAGAGTTAGATTATGAGATGACAACTCGTACTCTTCCTTCTACACCCATACAAAATGCCATCGGCAGAAACACTCCTGATAACCGCTACATAAAAACTAGACCGTAAAGGTCTCGCTGGAAAACTAGTCATAAGAACCCTAACTCAAAGACGAACTACGAAAGGCTTGATCCCTTCAAAAAGGGTACGTAGGCAGCCGTCATAAGGCGCAGCCCCAATCTTATCGCGTTCTACTTTTAGAAAAGCGAGAAGACCATTTGCCACTGACCTTTTCAACCATTAATTCCGCCTAACTCACCTTACTTGCCTAACTTGCCAGGCCACTCGCTAGAACCTCACGCTATAAGCTCATGGTTCTAACGAGCTGGGGGGCTAACTGTTGGGGTCAAAATCGGTCACAACGGAATCAATGCCTGAAAGTCCGTAAAAATCAGCATGAACGTTTTTACGAAAAAGTAATCTTCGTAAAGATATCTTTACAAAGAGCCTTGCGGTAAAATCTTGTTCAAATCTCAATCAAACCACTAAATACCGATTGTCCGAAGGAAACAGACATGTATCCAATTCGGCCGCGGACAAGCTCGAGTACGGCAATCGGACCACGGACAAGCCAAGCTCGATCGATACGCGGCGACCAAGCATGCACACAGCTCGGTCGCTACGTAGCGACCGAGCGTCCGTCCCACTCGGTCGCTACGTAGCGACCGAGCTCGAGCCAAGCTCGGTCGCTACGTAGCGACCGAGCGTCCATCCCGCTCGGTCGCTACGTAGCGACCGAGCATCCGTCCCGCTCGGTCGCTACGTAGCGACCGAACACTTCTGAAACGTCGATACGACACCAGTTCATTTTATTCTCGTCTATCCTATGATGCTATTTCCCAAAGACCGTAGCGAACTCAGTTCATGTCTTCCGACCATTCTAAAGACATCAATCAAACTTTGCGGTAAAAACCGCGGAAAGTTCCTTCTTTATCGAAAGAAGTCGTAATAAACGTTTCGAGTCATAAAACGGCCCAAAGGGACCTAAGACACGACTCGAGGCCCAACTTATGATTTCTAAACCAAAAGCCCATAAACCGTATGACGGTTTATGCTTGGCGCGCAAGGAAGGATAAATGTCATGTTTCCGCGGATAAATACGAAATTTTGAGGATAATTACGAAGATCGGAAAAAATGGAATATCTCCATTTTATGCTATGACGGCTTAAGGGCATAGTATATAAGGAGTCCTAGGCGAGAGGCATGAGGAAAACTTTTTTAGATTCAGAATTCTCTGCACTTAGAAACTTTAGGCTTTATTCTTGACAAGTTCGGTTTCTATGACTGGC
Source organism: Brassica napus (assembly GCF_020379485.1). Lineage (NCBI taxonomy): Eukaryota > Viridiplantae > Streptophyta > Magnoliopsida > Brassicales > Brassicaceae > Brassica > Brassica napus. Next base: position 15,659,753 of record NC_063434.1, read on the forward strand.
ACTCAATTACTAGACGAACTCGCCCAGGCAGTTCGATCTCTTGTCCAGCTCTATCAATTGAACTACGTTCGGCTTGATCCTCGAAAGGGGTACGTAGGCAGCCTTTAACAAGGTTCAGTCCAAAATCAATCAAAAACCTTTTATATATCTTTTTCGTCTTTTGTTATCGAGCTGCGACTCAACTAGGTTTGAGCTTTTAGGCTGCTAGAACTAAGTAACTCGCTGACAGCCTTTGCGGCCAAAGCTTTTATGATCCCTTGTAATGATCGCAACGCTCTTAAACGGACTCGAAATAAGATCTACTGTTTTCTCTAAACTCGTTTGTTATCTTTTCATGATTTCCGCATATATTCGATCACTTGTCGTTGGCTCTCGCAGAGATCCGGGACCTCTGGGAAATTAGGGTTTTCCTAGTTTCCTTATTTAAACGGAAATCGACAGTGCGAATTTCGGTTCCCACAAAACACAAGAAAGCACACTTTGCCTCTAACATGGTGGCAAATTTTATATAATTAGGTTAAAACTTGTCAGGGATAATCTTGTAAATTGGTGAATACTTGAGCTTCAAGTCAGCTGTGACCAAACGAGCTTTCTGTGCGCTTCGCTGTCGATCGATGTTCTGATGTGAACGTCGATCTATATTCGTTCCTCAATATCGATTGATGGTCGAGCTCGATGGTCATCTTGGGTGTTTGCTCCAAATAACTCTAAAATGCTCCAAAATCATCACTTATCTCCAAATCACTCCTGATCTTATAAATATAATAAATAGACTCTATAATATAATAATTAGTAGTAAAAACACCTTTCTGGGCCGTTTTCCGACTTCAGCACTTTTATGATTTTATAACAAGAATGCTTCCGAAACAACGTAAATTCCGGAGAACATTCAAATTCCTCGTATAGCGTAGGAAACCATGGGTGTTCGGCAAACCGTTGCCATTTTATACTATTAATCCGAATGTTCTTCGAGAAAGAACGAGCTCTTTCGGTTTTAAAATCGTAAAGTTTTGACGATGCCTCCGATCGTGACGAAACAAGAATGAGTTCGATGCAATCTTGGGAGAGGAGTTACGAGGGCTAACGGCCAAGCTGAATCCGCGGTTGATCCACCTCGGCGAACGGCCAAGCTGAAACCACGTTGGGTCCAGCTCGGCGAACGGTCGAGCTGAATCCGTGTTCGATGATCAAGTTTGTTTGTTTCGAGGAAGAGATCCTTAGACCTTTGATAGTTTTTCCGTTTTTTTATGAAGAGAAAGTTTTCTCGGACGTCTTTTCTGACGTTGATTTCGTCGTAACAGATTTTGACCCCAACAGTTAGCCCCCCAGCTCGTTAGGATCGTGAGGTTCTTGCGAACGGATTAGACATGTTGGAATGAGTTAGACGGAATCCGCCGTGTAAAAATCCGAAGATGTATAGTGACTCTTTTTTTCCTATAACTAGCTGGAGTAAGTTTTCAAATTCTTTACTTGCTCATTCCCACAAATTTTCTCCCAAAGAAGATCCTTTCCTCTCTTCTCTTCTTTTTTTCTCTTTTTTCTCTCATTTTTTTTCTTTTAGAAGGAAAGATCATGTCTTCGAATAGAAAATCTTCTACCAAGTCTTGTCGCGACCGTTCCGTTCCTAATTGTTCTAGCTCGCAGCAAGTTGGAGTTGTGCCAAAGGTGGAATTCTCGGCCGAGTTGATCGATCCCGAAGAGGTCGCTGCATGGTGGATAGCTATTGGCGAAGTGAAGCCTCCCGTTCCTGTTGTATGGGTTCCTCCCCCTTTTAAAACCAACCCTGTGGCTGGCTGTCCAAGCAGGAGTTGTCCAAATGGGTTCTCGCCTTACTCTTAGCAAGAATCTTAGCTCAATTAGAATGTTTTCAGGATGAGATGAAAGTTCTCGCTTATATCTAACAATCCTAGGGCAATTTCTAAATATCTAATCTAGAATCACACATTAATGACAATCCTAATGATTAATATCACAACTTAACAATCTATGGTTGGGGTTAATCCCTCATAACCTATTTAAACCCTAAAATCTAACAAGGGAACTACTCAGACATGGCCAAGTAATTCATAACAGCAAATATGTATGAAAATTGCATTAGAATAGTAAATAGATATCAATGGAGTTCCAATCACAAAATAACTTTGGATCTTCTCTCCAATCTACTAAAATCCTAGAAACATTTGCTGTGAAAATAGTAAAACAAGAAAGCACACTTTGCCTCTAACAAGTTGGCAAAGCTTATATAATTAGGTTAAAACTTATCAGGGGCAATCTTGTAAATTGGTGAAGACTTGGCTCTAAGTCGGCTGTGACCAAATGTACTTCCAGATGAAGCTTGATGGAGTCTACTATCCATTGAATGATAGTATCAGTTGACTAACTACTTGCTTGGAAGAGATGCGGCAAGACATAGCCAGAATTCCGTGTGCGACCGACGTGTCTTCCTCTATATCTATCGACAGACATCGACAGGTATCGATCAACAGTCGCTTACATGCATTGATCGACAACCGCTTACCAGCATCGGTCGACGATAACCCACCACACTCATATACGATGAAGTCTCAGCCAGATTTTTACACCAGGGGAGAGATAGATCAGTTGGTATAAGGGATCTACAGAGCTCTGGAAACTACAGAAAAGAGGCTTGATAGGAGATGTGATGACATCTATTTCCAATGGATCTTAGCATTAGTGCTTTGACTTCCAAGATACAAGCTATTCAAGGGGAATTAGTAGAGATTCAGAGTTACATTGCCCATCGACCAGAAGCATCAGCATCGATCAACAGACGCAACAATAAATCGACCGACACTCACAGACAGACACCGGTCGACGACACTACAAACCAAAGGAGGCTAGTACAAAAGGTGACACCAGACATGTTTGACACACACAACCATGGAGAGGAGATCTCAGCTGAAACATACACCACAATTATGAGACATCAGTTCAATCTTGAGAGTCTTGGAGATAGATTGCAGAAGATAGAAGATGCAACTACAATAATGAAGGAAAAATGGCGCAGAGGAGATGAAGCAATGCAAGACTTCACTGGTACATGGTTCAACAAGCGCAGAGAAGAGATGGAGACTTGTTTCCCAACAAGTGCAAGCTTTCAACATTACTAGCCCAAATCACCTCCAAAGTCTAGCTATATTACTATAACAAAGCGCTGAGTGGGAGGCAACCCACTATTAGGTAATATTTATTTCGTTTTTATTAATCTACTATTTATGTTGGTTTTTAATTATTGTACATTATTATAGAAAAAAAAAGATAAGGTCCGAGTAGACAATTGCCGTGAGTATCGACCGACAAGACACTGTCGAAATCGATCGACATAGCATCACCTGCTGCGACCGATATCAACATCCTTACATCGGTCGACATACATTCCGGTCTGCTATATCGTTCTAACTTGTTACATTACGTATTTATGATTTATTTATCACCATAACTTCGACTGAGGTTACACTGGGGACAGTGTAGTTTAAGTCTGGGGGGAGGTTTACTGATATTAGTTTATTCATGAATAAAAATATTTTCAAACATAAAGCTTTTATTGCGTTAAGAAGGGGATAATGAACTTATAAGATTTTGCTTGTTATCTAACCACTCTTTAGCACCATTGTAGAACTTACTGATTGCAGATAGTACTAAAGATACTATAGTGGATCAACCTGTCAATTAAGTTACACTTGCTGAGATTGTTTGAAGGAACCAAAGTGACCTCCAACACTAAACTTGACACAACTGCTTATCTTGGGGCTTGGTATACATGAGATCGGATTATTCAAACAAGTTTGGAAGGTAAAGCCTTGTGTATATAGATTTATCACCCTCTCTCTCTATTTTTGAAATATAGATACAAAAAAGAAAAAAAATATTTTTTATATATTTTATACATATCTATTAGAGATTTATTAGGAAGGGATTCGAACAGGACTTGGTGGCTACAGCCATTAAGGCTTGCTTCATAAGAATTATTTAGGTAAAAGATTAGAACATGACTTGGTGGCTACAACCATTAAGGCTTGCTTCACAAATAATCCTAGGATATAGGTCAAAAAGAAGTGAACAGGATTTGGTGGCAACCACCATTAAGTTTTGATTCATGGAAGCCTGTCCAATCTTGGTCAATGATCTTGAAAATATAATCAGACTTTGACTAAGAGAGAAAGTTAGTAGAGAGAGAGAGAGAGGATAAGAACTAATGTTTACTTACAGGTCCAAATACTTGTTTGAAAATCCTTGCATCATGTGATCGATACTCCCAAGGTAAAGCATGCACTTTTATTTATGCTAAGAAATGAGGTTGGTAGAGGGGAAAGTCTGACAAGATTTGCTAAGTTGTTAGCTAGGTGAATTTGGTTGCTAAGCAAAGATATGGTACAATGTCTAGCTATTTTCTTTTAAGCACCAAAACCTCAACCAATCAATCGAGCAATTACTTGCTCAACAAAAACTGCAAATTTACATTTTAATCATCAAACCATCCAACTTAAAAAATCCCATTAGATTTATTAGGTTTCCTAGCTCCTTGTGGAGTCGATCCCTAAGTAATGCATTTGAACCTCTTTTTGAGAGATTAAATTCACTCTTTAGGATAATTTGAGTGATATCATCAACCCAAATGGCATTACTAACCATTCATATAACCCTTGTTTCGTTTTAAAAGCGGTTTTCCACTCATCACCCTCTTTCATTCTAATCTGGTGATACCCACTTTTCAAATCAACCTTAGAAAAGATGCTAGAACCATGTAACTCATCAAGCATATCATCTAATCTAGGAATGGGGTGTCAAACGTTACAGTTATATTATTGATGGATCTGCAAATGACACACATTCTCCAACTACCATCTTTCTTTGGTACAAGCTAGACTGGAACTGCACATGGGCTCATGCTCTCACGGATATGAACTTTCTCCATAAGCTCAGTGACTTGCTGTTGTAGTTACTTGGTCTCCACAGGGTTAGTTCTATAGGCTGGCTTGTTCGGAAGTGAAGCTCCTGGAATAAAATCGATTTGATGCTCTATTCCTCTGATAGCTGGTAATCCTTGTGGAGCTTCTTCTGGAAAAACATCTTTGAATTCCTACAAAAGCATATGTATTTTGCTAGGAAGATCATGCTCTGGCTTTGTTATGTTTAAACATTATTTTAAGACAAACAGCAAGTGAGGTAAAGAACTTCCTTTAGGTTGAAGCAGTAGATTGGCAGCCTGTTTTGTCTTTGATTCTGATGAAGCTTTGTTCTTATTCAAAGCTTTCTGATCTAGATGGACTTCTTGCGGTGTTAAAGGAATTAAGACAGTCTTCTTTCCCTTGTACTCAAACGGGTATCTGTTTGTGAACCCATCATGAAGAGTTCTTCTATCGGATTGTCAAGGCCTTACAAGCAGTATGTGTTCAGCATCCATTGGTAAGACATCACACAATATCTCATCCTCATACTTCCCAATAGACAATGGTATCTTGACTTGGTGTTTCACCTCCAGCTCGCCTTCATCATTAAGTCATTGTAACTTGTAGGTTGTTGGTCTTTTCATGATCTTCAGACCAAGTTTCTCAACCATTGTTTCACTTGCAGCATTGGTACAACTTCCTCCATCTATAACCAAACTACCTTACCTTGGACCATACAGCGAGTATGAAACAGATTCTCTCTTTGCTCATCTCCAACAGTCTTGGCTTGCAGATTCAGTGTTCTTCTTGCGACAAGTAACTCTCTATGAGCTGGCATCTCCACTCTTTCTTCTTCAGACTGAGATTGTTCCTCTTCTTCTGATTCAATTTCTCCATTTTCTCTGATGAGTATTACCCTTTTGTTGGAGCAGCTACTGGTATAGTGTCCATAACCTTTACACTTGTAGCACTGTATGTCTCTGGTTTTGGATGCAGTGGTAACTTCCTTTCCTTTAATACTCTGCTCCTCCATTTTAGGCTTGGAGAATGGTTTGGATTCTCTGGTCTTTTCGTCCTTCTGGTAGTGTGGCTTGTTGGCTCCATAACTAGACTTGTAACTTCTTCTTTTCAACTGCTGTTCAAACATAATTGCCTTGAGCAGAAGCTCTTCCATCTCAATATAATGATGAACTTCAAGTCTGTCCATGATGTCTCGGTTTAGACCACCCATGAATCTGGCCATTGTTGCTTCTCTGTCTTCTTGTATGTCAGCTCTCAGCATAAGGGTTTCCATCTCCTTATAATATTCTTCAACTGATCTACTTCCTTGAGACAGTGTTCTGAGCTTGAAGTGCAGCTCTCTGTGGTAGTGGCTTGGTACAAATCTCTTCCTCATGATCACCTTCATCTGGTTCCAGGTTTCAACAGGAAAATCTCCAGCCCTTCTTCTTGCTGTAACCAAGTTATCCCACCAGCTTAGCGCATACTCTTTGAACTCAGTAGGAACTAGCTTCATCTTATACTCTTGAGTTTAGTCTCTGCAATTGAACACAAGTTCAATTTTCTTTTCCCACTCTAAATATTCTTCCGGATCAGCAGTGCCTTTAACTCAGGAATCTTCAATTTCAAACCACCCAGACGATCATTGGTTTGTGGTCTTTCTTCTTGATCACGCCTCCTTCTTCTGGTGCCACTGGATCCGTTGGAATGACTATAATAGCTCTATGAGGCAGATTGGTTTGGACTTCTTCTAGGTCTCTCACGTTTTGACTGGGCAACCTCAGCTCTGTAGTCTTCTAGTTACTGATCCATCAAAGCAGACATCTGCACAGTTAAGGCCGCCAGCAAAAGTTTATCTATTCCATTGTTCTAATTTTTTCTTCCCCCATGGTTCCTGATCAAATTCCAATCACAAAACCAGTAAAAGAGATCACAGAAACATAATATAACAGAAAGTAATGGAATTGAATTTAGAATAATCAGATTTCTGAAATTTTCATGAGGAACCCTAATTCTTTTCTCTGCAATTTCGAAAATCAAATCAGATAATTTAGCAATTTTTTAACTTTTTCTAGGTAGATCTGACCCTAATAAACACGTTTCTAGCAAGATTTAGATTTTAGAACAGATCTGATAACAGAATATGAAAAGTCTAAAAGTTGCAAATCTAGAAAAACACAACCTAATGATGGAGATCTGCTCTGAAACCACTTGAAGTGATCCTAGGTATGATGATCACGTCCCTGAATGCTCTCCAATGATTGTGATGATGAAAATAGGCAGTGGATTGAATTGATACTTCTAAGAGTTTCGGAATTGGCTCTCAGACTATCATATTAACTTGTAATGTATGGATCGAAGATCCGAATTACACTAGACAAGATGTGATCAAACAAGATTTAGAGAATGTTTTGAAAAGAAAAGAGTTTGATGATTTTATTGAAGAATTTCATCCATAAGAAGAAGACTGTACATGCACAGCTTCTTGGAAACACAAAAAACAATTAAAACAAAGACTAAGTTCGAATTTTAAAATAAGAAAAGGCTTATGGTTTCTTCATGCACGAAATTAGAGTAGGAAATGGGTCTTGTTTGGGCTTAGTTTCATCAAGAGGCTCATGTATAATTGTTGCGTCCAAGCCTCATTAAAAACCTTGTTTGGAAAATCCATTGGGACAAAACCAAACTAAGGAAAAAAGTGCAAGTCACAGCACCTCTTTTGATGAATTTCTTAGATGGCTTGAATCACAATCAGAGTGGTTGGATAAGCACACTCAAGACTGTCGTGGATAGTTTGAAGTAGTTGATGAAGAGCTTGTCGAAATCTTGCTTGCTTTGATCTTGTCATTGGACCAATCGGTACTTCTAGGTCCTTCTCATTTCTTCCCTCTGGTTCAAGTTGTTCCTTAGTTCTTTCTTCAACTTCCTCAAGCTCTGGTTCAAGCTGATACATCTCTTCAATTCCATTGCTAGCCAAGATCACATCAACATAGCCAGGATACAAACACAGCGTGCAGCCGAAGCGACCGCACCACCGTCGATCGACAGACACCACTCAACATCGATTGACGACGACATCACACACTTGAATCTGATGAGGTCTCAACCAGATTCCTACACCAGAGCAGAGATTGATCAATTGGTAGAAGGGTTCTACAAAACTCTGGAAACTACAGTAGAGAGGCTTGATAGGAGATGTGATGACATCTATTTCCCAATGGACCATATAATGAGTTATCTGACTTCTCAGTTCGGAGCAATACAAAAGGAGATAGTAGAAATTCAGAGATACATTGCTCGCCGACAAGAAGCATCAACATCGATCGACAGACGCAATAACAAATCGACCGACAGTCACAGACAAACATCGGTTGACGAAGCTACAAACCGAGGCAGGCTAGTACCAAAGGAAGATAGTAGAAATTCAGAGATACATTGCTCGCCGACAAGAAGCATCAACATCGATCGACAGACGCAATAAAAAATCGACCGACAGTCACAGACGAACATCGGTTGACGAAGCTACAAACCGAGGCAGGCTAGTACCAAAGGTGAAATCAGACATGTCTGATACACACAACCATGGAGAGGAGATCTCAGACGACGCATACGCCACACTTATGAGACATCAGTTCAACCTTGAGCGTCTTGGAGACATATTGCAGAAGGTGGAGAACACAACTGCATCAATGAAGAACAAATGGCGCAGAGGAGATGAAGCAATACGAGACTTCACTGGCACATGGTTCAACAAGGGCAGAGAAGAGATGGACACTTGTTTCCCAGCACGTTTCAGCTTTCAACATTACTACCCAAATCACCTCCAAAGTCAAGACTATAAAAAAGTGCTGAGTGGGAGGGAACCCACTATTATGTAATATCTAATTGGTTTTTATTAATTTAGTATTTATGCTGGTTTTTAGTTATTGCATGTCATAAAAAAAAGATCCGAGTAGACGATTATGGTGAGTATCGATCGATGAAACACTGCCGACATCGATCGACAGAACATCACCAGCCGCGACCGATGACAACACATTTACATCGATCGACATCTAATCCGGTCTGGTATATCGTTCTAACTTGTTACATTGAGTCTTTATGATTTAGTTATTGCCGTAACTCCGACTGAATTTACACTGGGGACAGTGTAGTTTAAGTCTGGGGGGATGTTTACTGATACTAGTTTATTCATGAGTCTTATTAAAATGTATTCTAAAAGAGTTTTTATTGAGTCAAGAAGAGGATAATGAACTTGTTTGATTTTTGCTTATTATCTAACCACACCATTATAGAATTTACTAGTCGCAAATAGCACTAAATATACAAAATTTGATCAACCTGTCAACTATGTTACACTTGCTGAGAATGTTTGAAGGAACCAAAGCTTACCTCCAACCTAATTGAGCTCAACTCTGCTTGTCTTGGGGCTTGGTATACATGGGATCAGAATTCTTCAAACAAGTCTGGAAGGTAAAGCCTTGTGTAGATTTATCACCATCTCTCTCTGTATTTTCAAAATATAGATATAGTTTTAAAAAAAAAATTATATATATATATATATAATAGAGTTAGAAATAGAAAAATAATTTTAGGAAGAAATTCAAACAGGACTTGGTTGCTACAACCATTAAGGCTTGATTCACAAATAATCCTAGAATATAGGTCAAAAAAAGTGAACAGGATTTGGTGGCTATAACCATTAAAGCTTGATTCATGGAAGCATGTCCAATCCTGGTCAATGATCTTGCAATATAAGCAGACTTTGACTGAGAGAGAGAATTAGTGGAGAGAGAGAGGATAAGAACTATTGTTTACATGCAGGTCCAGATACTTGTTTGAGCATCCTTGCATCCTGTGATCGATACCTCCAAGGTAAATCCTACACTTTTATTTTATGCAAGAATTGAGGTTGATAGGGGGGATTGTCAAACATGATATGCTAAATTGTTGACTAGATGAACTTGGTTGCTGTACTAGGATATGGTATAGTTTGCTTCTAGATTAGGAATTTCTAAGGTGTTGATTCTAAGTTTAAAATCTGTGAGACCCTGCTGTTTTCAAACCTCTTTCAGAGAGACTGTCTGTGTGTTTTGCTTGAGGACAAGCAAAATGGTAAGTCTGGGGGAGTTGATAGACTACGGATTTGACCCACTTTTTCTATGGTTTATAAGTGTTTTAACTACTATTTATTATATTATAGAGTCTATTTAGTATATTTATAGGATCGTGAGTGATTTTGAAGACATTGATGATTTTAGAACATGTTGGAGATATTTGGAGTAAGCACCCGAGATGACCATCGAGCACGAGCATCGGTCGACACTGAAGAGGAATAATAGATCGATGTTCACATCTTGACATCGATCGACAGCAAAGCGCGCAGAAAGCCCGTTTGGTCTCAGCCGACTTAAAGCCCAAGTCTTCACCAATTTACAAGATTACCTCTAACGTATTTTAACCTAATTATATATGCTTTGCCAACATGTTAGAGTCAAAATTTGCTTTCTTGTTTTACTATTTTCATAGCTAAAGGTTTTCTAGGATTTTTAGTAGATTGGAGAGAAGATCCAAAGAGATTTGTGATTAGAACTCCATTGATATCTATCTATTTATCTATGCAGTTTTTATACCTTATTGCAGTTATGAATTGCTTAGCCATATCTGAGTAGTTTTCTTTGTTAGATTTAGGGTTTAAATAGGTTATGAGGGATTAGCCTCAACTATAGATTGCTAATTTGTGATATTCATCTTTATGATAATCAGTAATGTCTGCTTCTAGATTAGCTACCTAGAACTTGTCCTAGGAGTTGTAGACATAAGCGTTAGCTAGCATCTCACCGTGAATCCATCCTAACTGAGCTAAGATTTCTAGAGTAAGGCGATAGCTGATCTAGGAAGCTTAGTGAGCACATTCAACCCGCGCATTAACATTTGACCAAAAGCGTCGATCGATATTCCTATAGAATAATCGATCGACACTGGTCAATAGACAAACCTAGAAAGCGAGAGCCTAATGGTTTGTTATTAAGTGTTGAGCTCTATAATATCATGCATACAACCGCAATCAATCAATCGAAGTCTAGCTATTTTCATCGAAGTACCAAAACCGCAATCAATCAATCGAACAATTAACTTGCTCACAAACCTATCTTTTACATTTAATCATAATCAACCTAGCTTAATCAACTTAATTAGATTTATTAGGTTCTCTTGCTCCCTGAGAATTTGATCCCTAAGTACTACAACTAAACCACTTATTTGAGAGAGTAATTATCTCGTTAGGGTAATTGAGTGAAGATCATGTATCGATCGATATTCCTCTATAATCATCGATCGACACTTAGATCTGGTCAATAGACAAACCTAGAAAGCAAACGCCGATCGGTTTGTTCATAAGCGATTGAGCTCTATAATATCTTGCATGCAACTGTTAAGCATCTGTAGGATTATAATCTGGATTACCTGAATAGAAACCCTAGGTCTAGCTATTTCATTTAAGTGCCAAACCCCAATCAAATCAACCGAGCAACTACCTTGCTCACAACCTGCTATTTAAATTTAAACATAATCAACTTAGCTTAATCACTCTGATTAGATTTATTAGGTTTCCTACCTCCTTGTGGATTCGATCCCTATAGTACTACAATTGAACCTCTTATTTGAGAGAGTAATTCACTCCTTAGGGTAATTTGAGTGAGATCAATACTGAAGGTTTTTTGTAGAAAATATCGTCATCAGGGTAGCATCGGTCGATGCTTGCAGTTTGTCAAGATCCTACGGACTCTGAAGGTTGTGTCGATAGTTGCTCTAACGGAGGTGGAAATCGATGCTCAACAGGTGGTGTCAATCGCTGCTCAGCGGGTGGTATCAAAAAATACCAATGCGAGCTGCCAATCAAAATGAAGCTATCGACTTTCAGGTCTCCTTCTTGGAGTTTCTCATGCTTCACCCCAAAAATCATCATCAAGTAGGGCGTTAATGTGGTGTCTTTGTCCAGTCTCACTTCTTTCCTTAACGCCTGCTTTTTGCTTCCTTACAGCCTCAGTGTTTTGTGCAACCTGGGTTTCCAGCTTCTTCACCTGGGTGTTGAGAGTGTCAAACTTCCCATTCAAGTTGGTGTACACAACATCTATCTTTCCATTAAAGTTCACAACCATGTTCTCATGCCCTTCAAGAACTTGATCATTCATTGATTCCAGTTTGCTTTCTTGAGTTGGTGGAGGAATGTTCTGGTATGAAGATGCTCCATAATTTCCTGTGAAGTTTTTGTTGCTTTTGTTGAAGGGTTTCTGGTACTGGAGTTCTGATTGTACTTACTCCTCTGGCCTGAACCATTGAAGTTTATGTTTTTGTTCTCATTCACATACCTCTGATTTGGAAAACCAACACCCCTTACAAAGTTAACATCCTCCTCTTCTTCTTATGGATTGATGATACCACTCAAATTACCCTAAGGAGTGTTACTCTCATCAAAAGAGGTTCAGATGTAGTACTTAGGGATCGAATCCACAAGGAGCTAGGGAACAATTAAATCTAGTGTTTATTAATTCTAAGGGTTGTAAATTGTTTAAATGAAATAGCAATAGTAACAAGCAAAGTAACTATTAAACGTAACTTGGTTGGAAATGATATTAGATGCAGGGCCACTATTCAGGTGTTGGAAATTATAATATCTATAGATGCCTAATTGTTGTATGCATGATATGTTAGAGCTCAATCGCTTAACTCAGTGATCAGCTGTCGCATGTTTCACTGGTTAACATGCTAGATCTCGTGTCTCAACAGTTAGTATGTCGACAACGAGAGAGTGTCGATCGATGGTCCTATTGGGACGTCGACTGATACACCTTTGCCAACGTCGATCGATAGTCAGTTGAGGACATCGATCGACGGGTTCTAGCCAGGCCTATGCGCGAGTATGATATGCCCTATTAAGATATTAAATTGGCGGTTAGCCCTCTCTAGCAGTCCTAATATGATAGATAGATGTCAGGATGGGATAACAAGGGTGCTTGAATATGCAATCTTATAATCAAGTTCTAGTTAGCAAGGCTAAACCAAGCAATGAATACAAATCTATCATGAATATCACAATAAGGAAGATCTATAGTTTGGGGCTAATCCCACAAACCTATCTGAACCCTAGATCTAATAATTGAACTACTCAGACATAGCAAAGCAATTCATAACAATGAAGAAATAGAAACTCATAGTATAGATGAAAAAAAAATGGTAACAAGGAGTTCCAATCACAAGTGATCTTCTCTCCGAAACTTGTAAACTCAAATTCTGAAACTGAAAAACTCTGAAGAAAACTCTCTGAAAAACTCCCTCTGCCGTCAAAACACTTAGGCAGTATATAATCTACTAGATTAAAAACTCGTCAGGGCATTTTCGTAATTTGGCTTGGCCTTGGGTTTTAAGTCTGATGAATCCAAAATGTCGTGTGTCTGATGTCTCCACATCGATCGATGGTACTTGTGTACATCGATCGATATTAATCTTCATTTGTCGAGGCATCTCCTGGTATCGATCGTCAGCACTGATGTGCATCGATCGATTGTTCTTCCTCTCGTCGACCTCTATGTGGTCAGCTCGGGTGAAATGTCCTTTAAGCTCCAAAATGCTCCAAAGTCATAGCTTTACTCCGAAATGCACCTGAACCTGAAAACATACCTAGAAGAGTAGAAAACATAGATATATATAATAAAACACTTATATACCATGGATGAAAATGGGTCAAATCCAAGGTATATCAACTCCCCCAGACTTACCCTTTTGCTTGTCCTCAAGCAACACATACAGGCAGTCTCTCTAAAAGAGGTTTGAAAATTTTAGGGACTTAAGATTTTAAAGCATAGAAATCTTTTCCTCGACAATTTTGCAACCACATTTAAAAAGTCCTAATCACAGAAGCACACTATGCAATATCCTAGCTTAGCAACCATTTCTAACATAACACAACTCATCAATTCACGTCTGACATCCCCTCTACTGACTTCATTTCTTAGCATAAATATAAAGTGAATGATTTACCTTGGGAGTATCGATCATAGGATGCAAGGATATCAGACAAGTAACTGGAGCTGCAGGTAAAACTTAGTTCCTAGTTTCTCTCTCTCTAATTTTCTCTCTTGAGTCAAAGTCTGCTTCCATTGTAGGATCAGTGACCAAGATTGGACAGGCTTCCATGAATCAAAACTTAATGGTGGTTGCCACCAAGCTCTGTTCACTTCTTTTTGACCTATATCCATGAGTTCTTTGCGAAATCGAGCCTTGAAGATTACCGCCTCCAAGTCCTGTTTCGAACTCTTTTATCGGAGTCTTTATGAATCAAGCCTTAATGGTTTTAGCCACCAAGTCCTGTTCAGACTCATCCTAAGTAAACAATAGATTTTATTTATATATATATATGTTTTTTATTGTTTTTTATTATTATTTTTTTTAATATACTCATTAACTATTCTAGGGTCGAAATTTAGAGAGAGAAAATGTGATAAATAATCTACACCAGGCGTTACCTTCCAGACTTGTCTGAAGAATCTGATCTCATGTATATCAAGCCCCAAGACAAGCGGTTATGTCAGGTTTAGTGGTTGAAATCAGCTTTGGTTGCTTCATGCGTTTCAAGGCAAGTGTGTAGTTGATAGGTTGATCTGCTTTAGCATCTATAGTGCTATCTGCAATCAGTAAATCTAAAATGGTGCTAAAGATTAGTTAGATATTCAAGTTTGAATCAATATAAGATTATTGTCCCTATTTTCAATAGCTAAGCATAATTTATTAAAATTCCTTTTATATAAGAATAAAATAAATTATATCAGTAAATCTCCCTCCAGACTTAAATTACACTGTCCCAGTGTAACTCAGTCGGAGTTATGATGAAATAGTTCATGATGTACGAAATGTAACAAGTAGGGAAGATACATCTGACCGGAGTAGATATCGATCGATGGGAATATGTTACATCTATCGTCATGTGGTTGTCCATGTCGAGCGATGTCGACGTCTCGTCGGCGGTCGATATTCAGATCCTCCTACTTGGGTCTCCTAAATCTGAAAGAAATAAAACGAAAGTAAATAAATGCTAACTAATAAAACCTAAATAAAATACCTAATAGTGGGTTGTCTGCCACTCAGCGCTTGGTTAGTCATTTTGCTTGACTATGGTAGTGATTGGCTATTTGGTGGAGAAACAGCTGCTTGTTGGAAAACAAGCATCCACGTCATCTCTGCACATTCTGGACCAAGATGCAATGAAACTTCTTGTGGCCTCATCATTTCTTGTCCATTTGTCATCCATCTTCTCAAGAACATTGGAGATGTTTTGTAGCCTATCTTGATTGCTGTCAATGCTGAACTGGTGCCAGCCTATGTTGTCATAGGCGTATGCTGAAAGTTCTGTCAGTTTCTTGTGCATTGACTCTATCGTCTTGTGTATCAGCTGCTCGCCGGCTGGTGTAGACTCGGCGTCGATCGATGCGATTATGTGTTCGTCGGTCGATCTCGGAGACTTACCATCGAGCGATTTCGCTCGCGTCCTGTCGATCGATGCTGATAACTGGTGCTGAGCTGCGAGTTGCCTCTGAATGGCTTTGACTTCTTTCTGTAGCCATTCTACGTGGCTGTCTAGTCCACTGATTTTGTTGTCGAATGGAAAGTAGATGTCATCGCAGCGTTTGTCAAGTTGTTCCTCCATGGTGTCTATAGCAGTGTAGATCTTGGATGTGATCTTGTCAACCTCTGCTGCTGTGTAAGGAAGTAACTCCACAGGATTTTTGCCTGCAAAAAAATTTGATTAGTAATGTTATCAATATCCCTTTGGGTATGAAGTAATTGACTAGACAATTTGTTTAAATCTATCATGACTGGTGATATAAAGCGGTCATGCATGTCCTCGTAAGTCCTCAGCCTCTCATTCATGGCTTAGACCTTCGCGTCGAGCGATGTGAATGTTCACACGTCGATCGATATGGCTGGTTGTTGGTCCTTCTTGCGAATGGTATCCAGATCTTGCTATAGTAGCTCGATTTTAGTGCTCAGCCAGTCCACGTTGTTGTTGAGAGGGTAGTACACGTCGTTTATCCTTGTGTCGATGTATGAGACTTCCCATTCATCCTTGTGTTGTTCTGAACATTGCGGTTCTGCAGGGATCTGGGCTGTAGGAAGACTGACGTCGATCGATGGTGCATGTGGTGCGTCGATCGATGCTGAGGTCGTGGCTTCCTTCTCAAGTTGCTGACGTAAACTCTCAATTTCTGTCCTCATTTCTACCATACTTCTGAAAAGCTCATTGTAGCCTCTATCCAAAGGTTGATGTGTATCTTCTACCAATGTTTTGAGCTCCTCTCCCAGTCTTTCCTGAGCTCCACAAATACCAAACACCATCTCATTGATTTCATCTTTGGTGTAGAGTTCTGGTGCTAGTCTTGTGAGTGTGAAGGAACTGGCAAGTTCTGGAAACAGATGTGGCTCTCTTCAAAAAGAGATGCTCTTTCCAGTAATTTCCTGATGTCGTCCTTTGTGACATGTATCATCTCACCAGCTACGCCTCGTGCGTGTCCACACTCATCTCTGTAGACTCCATACTCGTCCCTTCGTTCCCAAGTGAACTTTCTGGCTCCGTACATGTCAAAAGCGTGGTTTCCAAATTCATAACATCTATCGATCGACGTCGGGTTATCCCTATCGATCGACGTTGGTGTTACCCTGTCGATCGATGTCTCCGTTGGCCCGTCGATCGATGATTGCCCTTTTGGTTGGCGTGATAGATATGGATTGATTTCTGTTGTGGCGACTCCTACATGGTTGTTAGGATCTGTTTGAATGACGTCTGGAGTGCAAAGTTGCTGTGAGAATAGGTTGTCAGGTCCATTGGATACTTGAAGGATATTTGCTATGTCCTCTCCGGACACTTGTAAGATCCTTCCATCTATTGCACGTGCGTTGCCATCTGGGTCCCTGAAAATACCAAATTCATCAGGTGTTAGAAAACCGTAATCAATGTTTGCATTATCATTCAACTTAGAAATAGAAAAATTAGGGTTTAGAGTAGTATTGATCGATGTAGATACATATGCATCGATCGATTGCAGAGTAATTTCTGCAGAACTTGTGTTCTTGAGATGATTGCTCTTCATGGATTTTTCTGTTGATGTAGAAGGAAGAGTGTTCATCTTATTTGCTTGTGTGTCTAATCTGGTGTGTTGAGGTGGTTTCGGGGGTGCAAAACGATTTATATAGGTATCTATAAACCTAGTTGGAGATGGAATATTCTCCTGCTCCTGAATTTTCGCTGCGGCGCGAATATCGATCGATGTTCTTGTGTGGGTGTCGATCGATGTGAGCGGTTGTTTTGCTAGACGAGGGTGGGTATCGACCGATGTGGAGTGCACTTCGGCGATCGATGTTGGAAACGTGTTTTTGAACTTATGTGTTTCAAATCTTTCATCTTGCAAAGACATTTCTATTGCACGTTCTTTCCAATAATCCTCATCGTATTCTTCTGTATGTTCCTCGTTAGATGAAGTAATTACAGTGTCAACTGCAAAACTTTCATGGAAACCACTGTCTGCCCAACTACCTATGGAATAGTTATCATGTTCTCTCTTGCTTGGAGGTTGGAAGGCAAAGTGGGGGTAACAATGATTAGGTGGAGTGAAATGGTCAACCGGCTGCTTTACGTCTAGTGATGTGTTGTTGCGGTCATCGATCACAGTTGACTCATTGGAATCGATCAATGGAAAAGTGGGGGTGTCGATCGATTCCGAGTACTCTGTTTTGTACTCCGATTCATACTCTGCTCCACAATTTCTTTCCTGTAATCCACAGGATTAATAACCTTTCTCTTAGGTCGGATGGGGTCGTAGTGGATGTTGGGGTCTATGAGAGTCAGACACAATTTGTTTTTGTTCATGTCACATATGGCTCCTACTGTAGCTAGGAAAGATCTTCCAAGCAGAAGTGAAGAGTTCCAGTTAAGCTCGATGTCTAAGACATGAAAATCTACAGGGACAAGGGCATTACCAATTTGTACCTCCAGATCTCGTATGATACCTCCTGATCGTTTTTCTGAAAGATCCATGAAGGTGAAGGATTATGTTGAAGGTTCGATGGTCAAACCAAGTTGGTCTGCCATGATCCTAGGGAGGATACTAAGTATGCTCCTGTGTCACACATTGAATGGGGAAATTCAACACCCTTGACTGCGCATGGTATTGCAAATTTTCCAGGATCACTCTTCTTCGTCAATGTGATCATGTGTTTCATATTCTCTCTGACTTGATGAAACATTCTCCTAATGTCCTCTTCAGTTACCTTTGTTTCTCTAAAGAACATCCACAACCGGTGTGTGAAGTAAGCTTCATCAAAAGCTTTTTCGATTGGGATTCTGAGGACTCTTTTAGTGAAACCATCCATCTCCTTATCGTTAGCTTCCCTCTTAAGGTTCTTAGGAATCTTCTCCTTTCTTTTCCTTAACCTTCTCCCTTCAGTTTCTTGTTCTTCTTGAACTGGTTCTGGAGAACTATTTAAAGGGTTGGGTTTTGGTTCGGGTGGGCTAGCTAATGGTTTAGGTGGTGGTCTGAGTGCGTTGATGTAATCATTATCGATTGAGGGTAACCGCACTCGGTATGTCAGAGGTGCCTGCCGTTCGATGGGAGGTGGGGTGTGACGATCGACGTCGGACTCACTCTGTCGATCGATGGTTGGCTCAACCGATCGATCGATTTTATCATTGAAAGGGGAGGGTGGGTGAGGATGCTTAGCTGCGAATTCTTCATGAGTTAGAATTCAAACTGCATTGCATTCAGTCGATTTAGCGGACGACGTCGATCGATGACTGGAGTAAACCGTCCATCGATCTTCTTCATGGTCTGTCGATCGATGCGAGTTCATCGACATTGGTCGACACCATTGGGATCCGCCGAGACTCATGGAGCTTTCGATTTCGAAGTCTCCTTCCTCAAGCTTTTCATTTCTCACCACTTGCCAGAAATCATCATCTATGATGGCATTTACATGGTGTTTCCCTTTGTCGGCTCCTCCCTCTCTAGCGAAAGCTTCTTGCCTCTTTATAGTCTCGCCCGTCTGAATTACTTGCGTCTCAAGTTTTCTCACATGAGTCCCTAAGGTCTCGATTTTGGTGTTCAGATTGTTGTCGGCGGAGTCTATCTTACCGTTAAAATCCACGGTGATTTGTTGTTGTCCCAACAGTACTCGATCAAGCATCTCTTCGATCTTGCTTTCTTGAGTTTGGGGTGGTGGATTTTGGTAGTAAGAGTTCGAGTAGCTTTTGCTGTTGTTGAAGGGTTTGAAATTGTGAATTTTGGTTACTTCTTTGACCATTTATAAAGAAGTTTATGTTTCCGCCCTGGTCTCCAAATTTCTGGAATCCGGTACCTCCGATGTAATTCACATTTTCTTCTCCTTCCGTATCTGCTACTTCTCCTTCAGCTGAACAGACTTGCTTCCTAAGAAGCTCGTGCACCACATCTAACTTAGCTCTTATTTCGTCCATATGTTCCTTCCCGATAGAGGCTACAGACTTTTTCCGTTCAGAGTCAGTGTTTTTGGTGTTGCTGCTGTTAGCAAGGTTTTCGATAAGTCTCACAGCTTCCAACGGATTCCGAGTAGTGAAGTTTCCTTCACTCGCCGTATCAAGAGCCATTTGATACTGTAAGGCGAGACTTCGGAAGAAAGTGCTTAGCATCTGCACTTCGTTAAATCCGTGGTGTGGACAGTCTCGCTGGAAGAACTTAAATCTAATCCACGCATCTTTGAAGGACTCTCCAGCCTCCTGCGAGAATGTGGAAATCTTGTTCCGAAGTTCTTCAGCGCGCGCCTCATCGAAGAAGTTTCGTAAGAAAGCATTCTTGATGTCGGCCCAGGATGTTAAAGATCATGTGGGTTGCTGCCTAAGCTAGTGTATCGCTTCTCCATTCAGCGTGTATCTGAAGAGCTTGCACAGCAGGTAATCTTCGGGGACTCCTTCCATCCGAATAGCAGCGATTAGATCCTCGAACCGTTCCAGATGGTCCATAGGATGCTCGTGCGGTAACCCAGAGTAGGGTATCTGCGACACGAGGGTGTAGTATTGAGGCTTCAGCTCGAAATTCTGCTTCTAGATCTCCGGAAGCCGAATAGCTGATCTGTTGGAATAGTACTCATCTGGTCGATTGTAGTCGGCCAGTGGTATCGATCGAGCGTCCTCATCTACAGGTTGAGCAGCTCCTGTAGTATTAGCATCAGGGATTACAGTCCCCTGAGCGTCTATTTTCTGACATGTTGCATTACGCAGATGACCGTCTTGGTCATACAGGTTTCCGTTCTCGTCCTGTGTTAGAATAAT
This sequence comes from Brassica napus, assembly GCF_020379485.1. Lineage (NCBI taxonomy): Eukaryota > Viridiplantae > Streptophyta > Magnoliopsida > Brassicales > Brassicaceae > Brassica > Brassica napus. Next base: position 15,680,015 of record NC_063434.1, read on the forward strand.
AATGTTTACCATTTTTGATGACACGGTATCGATCGACGTACGCGGTGTAGTATCGATCGTTGTCGAACGATTGGGATCGATCGACGATGAAGGTCTGGTGTCGGTTGACGGTTGGTTGTGCGTATCGATCGACGACGAAGTTGTTGCGTCGAGCGATGTGGAACGTTGACCTCTACGGATGGTGCGTTACAAGTGAGCAGGATCGTCTGAGAACAGCAAGTCTTTCTCCTTGTTGCTTCTGGTACCGCTGGACATGCACCTCAAAAGACAAGAAAAAGATTATTAGAAAGGAGGTAGAGAAAAGAATAAGAATCAATCAAACTAAATCTAATGGCGATCAAAGCTCCCCGGCAACGGTGCCAAATTTGATACCACTCAAATTACCCTAAGGAGTGTTACTCTCATCAAAAGAGGTTCAGTTGTAGTACTTAGGGATCGAATCCACAAGGAGCTAGGGAACAATTAAATCTAGTGTTTATTAATTCTAAGGGTTGTAAATTGTTTAAATGAAATAGCAATAGTAACAAGCAAAGGAACTAGTAAACATAACTTGGTTGGAAATGATATTAGATGCAAGGCCACTATTCAGGTGTTGGAGATTATAATATCTATAGATGCCTAATTGTTGCATGCATGATATCTTAGAGCTCAATCGCTTAACTCAGTGATCAGCTGTCGCATGTTTCACTGGTTAACAGGCTAGATCTCGTGTCTCAACGGTTAGTATGTCGACAACGAGAGAGTGTCGATCGATAGTACATTGGGAAGTCGACCGATACACCTTTGCCAACGTCGATCGATAGTCAGTTGAGGACATCGATCGACGGGTTCTAGCCAGGCCTATGCGCGAGTATGATATGCCCTATTAAGATACTAAATTGGCGGTTAGCCCTCTCTAGCAGTCCTAATATGATAGATAGATGTCAGGATGGGATAACAAGGGTGTTTGAATATACAATCCTATAATCAAGTTTTAGTTAGCAAGGCTAAAACAAGCAATGAATACAAATCTATCATGAATATCACAACACGGCAGATATATACTTTGGGGCTAATCCCACAAACCTATTTGAACCCTGGATCTAATAATTGAACTACTCAGACATAGCAAAGCAATTCATAACAATGAAGAAATAGAAACTCATAGTATAGATGAAAAGAAATGGTAACAAGGAGTTCCAATCACAAGTGATCTTCTCTCCAAAACTTGTAAACTCAAACTCTGAAACTGAAAAACTCTGAAGAAAACTCTCTGAAAAACTCTCTCTGCCGTCAAAACACTTATGCAGTATATAATCTACTAGGTTAAAAACTCGTCAGGGTATTTTCGTAATTTGGCTTGGCCTTGAGTTTTAAGTATGCTGAATCCAAAATGTCGCGTGTCTGATGTCTCGACATCGATCGATGGTACTTGTGTACATCGATCGATATTAATCTTCATCTGTCGAGGCATCTCCTGGTATCGATCGTCAGCACTAATGTGCATCGATCGATTGTTCTTCCTCTCGTCGACCTCTACGTGGTCAGCTCGGGTGAAATGTCCTTTAAGCTCCAAAATGCTCCAAAGTCATAGCTTTACTCCAAAATGCACCTGAACCTGAAAACATACCTAGAAAGAGTAGAAAACATAGATATATATATATATAGTAGAACACTTATATACCATGGATGAAAACGGGTCAAATCCAAGGTATGTCAATTGACTACACCTAGAGCTACAGCTTTACCTCTACAAAACTGACTTGCTTCATTAGAAGTTTGTGGACTCCATCCAGCTTTGCTTTAACTTCATCCAGTTGTTGCATGTCCATGCTAGAAACTGATTTCCTCCTTTTATGGTCAGTGTTCTTGGTACTGTTGCTAGATGCCAAAATTTTCTATGAGTATGGTTGCTTCTTATGGGTTTCTGGTGTTGAAGTTCCCTTCATTATGTCTAGAGCCATCTTGTAGACCAAATCGATGCCACTGAAGAAAGTACTTAGTAGTTGTATTTGGTTACATCCATGATGAGGAAAATCACGATGGTAAGAGTTGAATCTAATCCATGAGTCTCTGAAAGACTATGTAGACTTTTGAGTGAATGTTGAGATCTTATTTTCCAAGTCTTCAGCTCACGCATTGATACCATTTAAATTACCCTAAGGGGTGAATTACTCTCTCAAATAAGAGATTCAATTGTAGTACTTAGGGATCGAATCCACAAGGAGCTAGGGAACCTATTAAATCTAGTAATTTATTAATTCTAAGTGTTTGTTGTTTGATGGTTTTAAAGTAAATAGCAAATCCTAATTGAGCAACTCTATTGCTCGACTAACAAGATGATTTGGGGGTGTAACTTATTGGAAAGGTATGAGATGCAGGGTTTATATTTAGGTGTTGGAGATTATAATCCTATAGATGCCTATCAGTTGCATGCATGATATATTAGAGCTCAACCCCTTAGACACAGTGATCAGCGATAGCAATGTTTCACCTTTCACAAATATCGATCGATTGTCAGAAGAGAGTATCGATCAATGCTTCTATTTAATCCTTAGGCGTAAGTTGATAATGCTCACTAGCTTTCTAGTTCAGCGGTAGCCTTTTTTCAGTTGTCTAGTATGACAGATTAAGTTCAGGACTGGATGGTCAAGGATGCTTGACTCATGCTGATTCCTAGATTCAATATTCTAGGTAGCTAATCTAGAACAAGCATTAAGACCAATCAATCAATGAATACCATAACTTAGCAATATATAGTTGGGGCTAATCCCTTTAACCTATTTGAACCATGAATCTAACAAGTAAACTACTCAGACATAGCTAAGCAATTCATGACACCAAATGTAAATAAAAACTGCATAGAATAGAATAGATGAATTAATGGAGTTCCGATCACAAATCTCTCTATGATCTTCTCTCCTAAAACTCTCTGCTGAAAATAAGAATACCAAGGTGGCTTAAAGCTCTCTTGCCTCCTAACACTTAGGCAAGTATATATCTATTAGGTTAAAACTCGTCAAGTGTAATCTTGTAATTTGGTGAAGTCTTGGGGTTAAAGTCGGCTGGAACCAAGTCGTGCTTCCGCGTCTCGACATCGAGCGATGGTACAGGATGTACATCGATCTTAATCTTCAATCGTCGAGGCTCCTCTTCTGTATCGATCGACGACAATGGATGTGCATCGATCGATTGTTTCTTGTTTCGTATCAACCTCTAATGGTCAGCTCGGATGAATACTCATTTAAGCTCCTAAATGCTCCATAATCATCACTTTACTCCAAGATACTTCTGAACCTGAAAACATACCTAATAGGATAGAATATATAGTATATAGATAGTGAAATACTTATATACCATGGGTGAAAATGGGTCAAATCCATGGTATATCAATTCCCCTATACTTACCATTTTGCTTGTCCTCAAGCAAAACAAACAAACAGTCTCTCTGAAAGAGGTTTGAAAACAGCAGGGACTTGTAGATATCAAACATAGAAACCATCACCTCTACAATTTCGCAAACCACATCTAAAGTCCTAATCACAAAAGCACATTATGCAATATCCTAACTTAGCAACCAAGTTCAACTAGTCTACATCTTATCAAATCCTCTCTGACATTCCCCTCTACTAACCTCATTTCTTATAATAAATATAAAAGTGCATGCTTTACCTTGGGAGTATCGATCACAGGATGCAAGGATTTCAGACAAGTATATAGAACTGCAGGTAAAAGTTAGTTCCTAATTTATCTCTCTCTAATTTCTCTCTTGAGTTAAAGTCTCCTTCCATTGCAGGATCTGTGACCAAGATTGGACAGGCTTCCATGAATCAAGTCTTGATGGTGGTTGCCACCAAGCCATGTTCACTTCTTTTTGACCTATATCAAAAAATTCTTTGTGAAGCGAGCCTTGAAGATTGCCGCCTCCAAGTCCCATTCGAATTCTTTATTTGGAATCTTTATGAAGCAAGCCTTAATGGTTTTAACCACCAAGTCATGTTCATATTCCACCTAACTAAACCCTAAGTCCTATTTAAATAATAAATATTGGATTTTTTTTAAATAAAAACTAATACTAATACTAAGTACTCTAGGGTCAAAATAGAGAGAGAAAATTGTGATAAATAAATCTACATAAGCCTTTACCTTCCAGACTTGTCTGAAGAATCCGATCTCATGTATACCAAGCCCCAAGACAAGCGATTATGTCAGGTTTAGTATTGAAGGTCAGCTTTGGTTCCTTCAAACAATCAAGGCAAGTGTGTATAGTTGAGAGGTTGATCCACTTTAGCATCTTAGTACTAACTGCAATCACTAAATCTAGAATGGTGCTAAAGAGTGGTTAGACATTCAAGTAATAAAATCATAGTCCTTTTCACAGAGCTAAGCATAATTTATAAAAAATCTTTTTATTAGAATCAGAATAAATCATATCAGTAAACCTCCCCCCCCCATACTTAAATTACACTGTCCCAGTGTAACACAGTCGGAGTTATGGTGGAAATAAATCATAAGTACAAATGTAACAAGTTAGGAAGATAAACCTGACCGCAGTGGGAATCAATCGATGTGCATAGGTATTCATCGATCGTCGTGTGTATGTGTCGATCGATGTCGACTTCTCGTCCACGATCGATATGTTGGTAATCATCCTACTTGGGTCTTGCAATAAATCTGAAACAATAAAAACGAAAGTAAATACCAATAACTAAGAAAACAAATTAAAATTACCTAATAGTGGGTTGCCTCCCACTCAGCGCTTTGTTATAGTCATTTAGCTTGACTTTGGAGGTATGTGGCTAGTTGGTGGAAAAACAGCTACTTGTTGGAAAACAAGCATCCACCTCATCTCTGCACATTCTGGACCAAGCTGCAATGAAACTTATTGTGGCCTCATCATTTCTGGTCCATCTCTCATCCATCTTTTGTACTGCATTTGAGATATTATGTAGCCTTTCTAGGATGTCTTCAATGCTGAACTGATACCATCCTATCTTGCTGTAGGCGTATTCTGATAGCTCGTTTAGTTGCTCCTGCATTGACTCCATGTGGTTTGGTATCAGCTGCGCGTCGTCTGGTATGGACGTGGTATCGTTCGATGCGACGAGGTGTCTATCGATCGTTGCTGGTGTAGCACTGTCGATCGATTTGGAGTGTGCTCCGTCGATCGATGCTGATATCTGGTGTTGAGATGTGAATTGTCTTTGAATGGCTTTGACTTCCTTTTGTAGCCATTCTACTTGGCTATCTAGTCCACTGATTTTAACATCGAATGGAAATTAGATGTCATCACACCGCTTCTCAAGTCGGTCCTCCAAGGTGTCTATAGCTTAGTAAAGCTTTGATGTAATCTGATTAACTGCCTCTGCTGTGTAGGGAAGATGTTCTGTAGGTTTCTTATCGTCGAGCGATGTCATGCCTAACCTATCGATCGAGTTAAACCTTCTTCCTGAAAATCATGTTGACCATTGAGCTTACCAATGTCCTTCTGAACATTCATCATCTGTGTAGACAAGGTTTCCAAGTAGCGCATGTTAGGTGAGGTGAAACGGTCGTGCATATCCTCATACGATTTCAACCTATCCCTATTGCTACGAACCTTGCGTCGATCGATGTGATATTGTAGATATCGATCAATGTGGCTGGTTGTGGGTCATTCATGCGAATGGTGTCTAGTTCTTGCTGTATCAGATCAATTCTCGTGCTCAACCAGTGCACGTTGTTGTTGAGAGGGTTGTAAACGTCGTTAATCCTCGTGTTGATGTATGCGATCTCCCATTCATCCTTCTTCTCTGCCAAACTTTCCGGTTCTGCAGGAATCTGGGATGTCTGTGGCTTGACGTCGATCGATGTTCCTTTGTAGGTGTCGATCGATGTTCCTTTGTTGGCGTCGATCGATGTTGATGTCGTAGCTTCTTTCTCAAGGTTGTGCTGCATACTCTCAATCTATGTCCTCAGCTCTGCCATACATCTGAAAGGCTCATTGTAACCTCTTTCCAAAGGCTGATAAGTGTCATCTACCAATGTCTTCAGTTCATCTCCAAGGTTTTTCTGAGTTCCAAAAATACCAGTCACCATCTCATTGATCTCATCCTTGGTGTAGATCTCTGGTGCCAGTGTTGTAGGTATGAAGGTAGTGGCATGTTCTGAAAGACATATCTGACCATCTCCAAATAGGGATGCTCTCTCCAAAATTTTCCTGATGTCATCCTTGGTAACAGGACTCATATCACTAGTTGCACTCCTTGCATGTCCAGACTCGTCTCTGTAGACTCCATATTCGTCCTTCTGTTCCCATCTGAACTTTCTGACTCCATAGTTGTCATAAGCGTGACGTCCACATTCATAACGCCTATCGATCGATGGTGAAGGTGCTTTATCGAGCGACGTTGGTGTTACCCTCTCAAGCGATGTAGAAGCAACCTCGTCGATCGATGCATGGCTAACAGGTTTGCACGTTTGGTGTGAACCAAATCCTATTGTTGTAGCCTTTGGATATACGTCTAGAACAGTTGGATTGTTGTCTGGGATGCTGCGTTGCTGCGTAAACAAGTTGTCTACTCCATTGGCCAACTGAACAATATTTGCTATGTCCTCTCTGGATACTTGTAGAATCCTTCCATCCATAGCTCTTGCATGGCCATCTTGGTCCCTGAAAATACCAAATTCATCAGGCAATAGAAAGTCATAATCATTACTCATACTCTTAGTAGATAAAGAAAGTATAGGTTTAGAATGAGTATCAGTCGATGTTGATACTGAGGTATCGATCGATGGTAGACGTTTGTCTGCTGAATTAGGGTTTTCTGGATCGAATGCTTCTCATGGATGTTCCTTCCGATTTGTGTGTGGGAGTATTCATCTTTTATGCTTCTATTTCGTGAGAAGTACTCCTGGGTGCAAAACTCCTTATATAGGTGTTGGTAAACCTATTTGGAATAGGAATATTCCCTTTTTCATTTTCTGAGGCGGCGGCTTTAATATCGATCGATGTACCAGGCGTGGTATCGATCGATGCAGATGATCGTTTTGCTGGATGAGGGTGGGAATCGACCGATGCTGAGTAGTTGATGTCGATCGATGGTGTAGGCGTGTTGTTGAAGGAATGGGTTGAATATCTTTCATCCTGCATAGCAATCTTTGTAGCTCTTTCCTTCCAGTAATCCTCATCATACTTCTCAGTAGGATCCTCATTGGATGAAAGAATCACAGTCTCCACTATAAAACTTTCATGGAATCCACTATCTGCCCAACTGCCTATGGAATAGTCATCTCGTCCGTTCTTGTTGGGTTGTTGAAAGGCAAAGTCTGGATAGTACTGATCTGGTAATGTGGAGTGGTCTACCGGTTGCATCTCGTCGAGCGATGTGGGATAGCGTTCATCGGTCGTCGGTGACTCATTGGAATCGATCGATGTGACAGTGTGAGTGTCGATCGATTCCGAGTACTCGGTTTCATAATCTGCTCCACAATGACATGCTGCAATGTAGCCAAGATTCCAAGCTCCACGAGGTTGACATGTTGTCTCACAACTCGAACTAGATCATAGTGGACGCTTGGATCTATATGTGTCTGACATAATCTGTTGGTGTTCATGTCACATACAGCTCCAACTGTAGCTAGGAAAGCTCTTCCACGCAGAAGTGAAGAGTTCTAATTAAGCTTGATGTCCAGGACATGAAAATCTACTGGGACAAGGGCGTTACCAATCTGTACCTCAAGGTCTCTTATGATGCCTCCTGAGCTCCTTTCTGAAAGATCCACGAAGGTGAAAGATTCTGATGAGGGCTCTATTTTCAGACCCAGCTGGTCTGCCATAACCTTAGGTAGGATACTGACTGATGCTCCTGTGTCACAAAGTGCATAGGGAAATTCAATACCCTTTACCAGAAATGGTATTACAAACTTCCCAGGATCACTCTTCTTCTTCAATTGATCCTTAGTTTCATCCTTTCCCTGACATGATGAAACATTCTCCTAATGTCCTCCTTAGTTTCCTTAGTCTCCTTGAAGAACATCCACAACCGGTGTGTGAAATAAACTTCATCAAATTGTTTCTCCACTAGGATTCTGAGGACTCTCTTAGTGAAACCATCCATGTTCTTCTCATTAGCTTCCCTCTTAATGTTCTTAGGAGTTTTCTCCTTCCTTTTTCTTAACACTCTTCCCTCAGTTGCCTCATCAACTTGCATAGGCTCTGGTGTAGTGTCTGAAGGGTTGGTTGTAGGTTCTGGTAGGTTTGCTAAAGGTTTAGGTGGTGGTCTGAGTGCGTTGATTCAGTTACTATCAATTGATGGTAATCGCACTCGGTGGGTGAGAGGTATCAGTCGATCGATGGGAGGTGAGGGGGGTCGATCGATGTCGGTCTCTCTTTGTCGATCAATGTCTGGCTCATGCGGTCGATCGATTTTGACGTAGAGAAGGGAGGGTGGGTGAGGGTGTTTTTCTGCAAATTCCTCATGAGTCATGATTTGAACTGCACTACACTCCGCAATCGATTCAGCAGATGACGTCGATCGATGTCTAGAGTAATCCGTCGATCGATCTTCGTCTTGGTCTGTCGAGCGATATGCATCCGTTGACATCGGTCGACACCAGTGTGATCCGCGAACTCATGGAGCTTTCGACTTCGAAGTCTCCTTCTCCAAGCTTCTCATGCTTCACCACTTGCCTGAAATCATCATCTAGGATGGCATTCACGTGGGGTTTTGCTTTCTCAACTCCTACCTCTCTAGCCAAGGCTTCTTGCCTCTGTACAGTGTCTCCAGTCTGAGCCACTTGCATTTCAAGCTTCCTCACTTGAGTTCCTAAGGTCTCAATTCTTGTGTTCAGACTGTTGTAGGTAGAATCTATCTTTCCATTGAAGTCCACAGTTAGTTGCTGTTGTCCTTCCAGAACTCTGTCAAGTAGTGCATCAATCTTGTTTTCCTGAGTCTGTGGTGGTGGATTCTGATAGTATGAGTTTCCATAGCCTCAGCTGTTGTTGCTGAAAGGTTTCTGGAACTGTGAACTTTGGTTACTCCTCTGACCATTGCCATAGAAGTTTATGTTTCCACCCTTGTTTCCAGATCTCTGAAATCCAGTACCTCCAATGTAGTTCACATCCTCTTCTCCTTCCATTTCTACAACTACTTCTCCTTCAGCTGAATAGACATGCTTCCTAAGAAGCTCATGAACCACATCTAACTTTGCTCTAACTTCGTCCCTCTGTTCCTTTCCTAGGGATGCAACAAACTTCTTCCTCTCAAAGTTAGTGTTCTTGGTGCTGCTGCTGTTTGCTAGATTTTCTATCAGTCTCGTAGCCTCCACCGGATTCCTGGTGTTGAACTTTCCCTCGCTAGCTGTATCAAGAGCCATTTGATACCTCAAGGCGATACCTCTGAAGAAAGTGCTTAGCAGTTGCACTTCATTGAATCCATAGTGTAGACAGTCTCGCTGGAAGAACTTGAATCTGATCCACGCATCTTTAAAAGACTCTCCAGTCTCCTGCGCAAACGTAGCAATTTTGCTCCTCAAGTCTTCAGCGCATGCCTCATCAAAGAATTTTTGCAAGAAAGCATTCTTGATGTCGGCCCAGGATTTTAGAGATCATGTGGGTAGCTACTTAAGCCAGTGCATCGCTTCTCCAGTTAGAGTATACTTGAAGAGCATGACCAATAGGTAGTCCTCAGGGACTCTATCCATACGAATAGCAGCGATAAGATCCTCGAACCTCTCCAGATGATCCATAGGATGCTCGTGCGATAACCCAGAGAGGATAGCTGCGACACGAGTGTATAGTACTGAGGCTTCAGCTCAAAATTCTCCTTCTGAATCTCTGGAAGGCGAATAGCTGATCTGTTGGTGTAGTACTCGTCTGGACGATTGTAGTCGGCCAGTGCCTTTGGTGGAGCAACTTCTTCTACATGTTGAGCAGCTCCTGTAGTATCAGCATCAGGGATTACATTCCCCTGAGTGTCTAGTTTCTGACCTGTTGTATTACGCGAATGACCATCCTGGTCATACAGGTTTCCATTCTCATCCTTTTCTGAGAATAACAGTCGCAACCATGTTCCGCGACTGAGGATCGATCGATGTAAGCGGTGTAGGATCAATCGATGTCGAACGAGGTATATCGGTCGACGATGAAGGTCGGGTATCGGTCGATGGGTTGGTGCGAGAATCAGTCGACGTGAAAGCTGCTGCGTTGATCGATGTGATAAGTTGACCTTTGCGGATCGTGCATTCCAGGTGAGCAGGATCTTCTGAGAATAGCAGGTGTTTTTCCTTGTTACTTCTGGTACTGCTGGGCATGCACGTGAAAAGACAAGAAAAAATTTTTGTGTCAGAATGGGGGTAAAGAAAAAGAAAAGAATTAATAACACTAAATCTAATGGCGATCAAAGCTCCCCGGAAACGGCGCCAAATTTGATACCACTCAAATTACCCTAAGCAGTGAATTACTCTCTCAAATAAGAGGTTCAATTGTAGTACTTAGGGATCGAATCCACAAAGAGCTAGGGAACCTATTAAATCTAGTAATTTATTAATTCTAAGTGTTTGTTGTTTTATGGTTTTAAAGTAAATAGCAATCCTAATTGAGCAAGTCTATTGCTCGACTAACAAGATGATTTGGGGGTGTAACTTATTGGAAATGTATTAGATGCAGGGTTTCTATTCAGGTATTGGAGATTATAATCCTATAGATGCGTATCAGTTGCATGCATGATATATTAGAGCTCAACCCCTTAGACACAGTGATCAACGATGGCAATGTTTCACTGATTAACTAACTAGATCTTAGATCTCAACTGTCGTATATTGATCACAAGAGAGTGTCGATCGATGGTCCTATAGGGATATCGATCGATACACCTTTCACAAATATCGATCGATTGTCAAAAGATAGTATTGATCGATGCTTCTAGTTAAGCCTTAGGCGTAAGTTGATAATGCTCACTAGCTTTCTAGTTCAACGGTAGCCTTTTTCCAGTTGTCTAGTATGACAGATTAAATTCAGGACTGGATGGTCAAGGATGCTTTACTCATGCAGATTCCTAGATTCAATATTCTAGGTAGCTAATCTAGAACAAGCATTAAGAACAATCAATCAATGAATACCACAACTTAGCAATCTATAGTTGGGGCTAATCCCTCAAACCTATTTGAACCCTGAATCTAACAAGTAAACTACTCAGACATAGCTAAGCAATTCATGACACAAAATGTAAATAAAAATGCATAGACTAGAATAGATGAATCATTGGAGTTCCAATCACAAATCTCTCTATGATCTTCTCTCCTAAAACTCTCTGCTGAAAATAAGAATACAAAGGTAGCTTAAAGCTCTCTTGCCTCATAACACTTAAGCAAGTATATATCTATTAGGTTAAAAACTTGTCAGGGGTAATCTTGTAATTTGGTGAAGTCTTGGATTTATAGTCAGCTGGAACCAAGTCGTGCTTCCTCGTCTCGACATCAAGCGATGGTACAGGATGTACATCGATCGATCTTAATCTTCAATCTCGAGGCTCCTCTTCTGTATCGATCGACGACACTGCATGTGTATCGATCGACGACACTGCTTGTGCATCGATCGATTGTGTCTTCTTCGTATCGACCTCTAATGGTCAGCTTGGATGAATACTCATTTAAGCTCCTAAATGCTCCATAATCATCACTTTACTCCAAGATACTTCTGAACCTGAAAACATACTTAATAGGATAGAATATATAGTATATAGATAGTGAAATACTTATATACTATGGGTGAAAATGAGTCAAATCCATGGTATATCACGCATCATCAAAGAAGTTACGCATGAATGCATTTTTATGTCAGTCTAGGATGTAAGAGATCCTGGTTCCAGCTTCTTAAGCAAATATGAAGCATCTCCAGCAAATGAGAACTTGGAGAGCTTACATAACAAATAGTCCTCATGGACTCCATTGACTTTTTTAGCAGATACTAGATCCTCGAATTGCTCCAACTGATCCATTGGGTGCTCATGTGAGAGACTATGGAATGGCGCTTGTCCCACAAGAGTGAAGTAAGCAGGCTTGAACTCGAAATCGTACCTTTGGAAAGCAGGGGACGAATTGCATATCTGTTGGCATAAAATTGATCTGGAAGATTGTAGTCAGCCAACTTTCTGGGTCGAGTAGCCTCACATTAGCTGCAGCATTCTCAACTTCATACAAGCTTCTGCTTCTGAATCAGGGATTCTAGCCCCCTTATCACATATCCTTCGACCTGTTGTGTTACATAGGTGGATCCTCTGGGTTACGCAAGTCTCCATTCTCATATCGGGTTAATACTAGAGGTGCGACCATGTTGTTAACTTGCGGGCTTGTATTGATCAATGCTTCTGAAAAAGTGTCGATCATTGTTTGCCTACGAGTAGTGTCGATCGGCGGAGTTGTTTTATCGATCGATGATGATCGCTTTTCTTTGCGGATTGTACGCTCGAGTTGACAAGGGTCTGATGGTTGTAAGAGATTTATTTCATTACGGCTTCCGGTGTTGTTGAACATGCACCAGGGAGAGATCGTTTTCCTTACTGCTTCTGGTATCGAATCTAGCACTTGTGGATCGAATCCACTGGGAGTGGGGGGACACAGTAGATCAGCTGAATAGTGATATCAAGCTAGGAAAAGATATGTTAAGACAGTTAATATTAATAAGCAGTAGAAAAGATAGATGAGATGTGTGTTCACAGATAAGATAGAAGTTAGACTTTCAGGTTAGGTAATCCAAATTATAATCTAGTTGCTATGTGCATGTGAATAATCAATCCTAAAACTCAAATTCTAACGTAATATATCCAGCTCTCGCTGTGAGTTGAAATTCTATGTCCACGCTCTTGCGTGTCACACTCAATCGATATCGATCGATGCACATATATAGTGTCAATTGATACTCTTCCAAACAAGCTTTAAGCTTTGATCAATAAGCTTGTATTGATCAATGCTTCTGAAAAAGTGTCGATCATTGTTTGCCTACGAGTAGTGTCGATCGGCGGAGTTGTTTTATCGATCGATGATGATCGCTTTTCTTTGCGGATTGTACGCTCGAGTTGACAAGGGTCTGATGGTTGTAAGAGATTTATTTCATTACGGCTTCCGGTGTTGTTGAACATGCACCAGGGAGAGATCGTTTTCCTTACTGCTTCTGGTATCGAATCTAGCACTTGTGGATCGAATCCACTGGGAGTGGGGGGACACAGTAGATCAGCTGAATAGTGATATCAAGCTAGGAAAAGATATGTTAAGACAGTTAATATTAATAAGCAGTAGAAAAGATAGATGAGATGTGTGTTCACAGATAAGATAGAAGTTAGACTTTCAGGTTAGGTAATCCAAATTATAATCTAGTTGCTATGTGCATGTGAATAATCAATCCTAAAACTCAAATTCTAACGTAATATATCCAGCTCTCGCTGTGAGTTGAAATTCTATGTCCACGCTCTTGCGTGTCACACTCAATCGATATCGATCGATGCACATATATAGTGTCAATTGATACTCTTCCAAACAAGCTTTAAGCTTTGATCAATAAGTTCACTAAATTGGTTAGGCCAGCAAGTGATCGCTCGTGTCTAACAACTTTGCTCAACAATATTGCTATAAGGTATGAGCATATTCTCGTAGTTGTCAACTCCTAAATCATGATCGTAGTTAGCTACTCTAGAATGCAATCAATAAGTACTAACTCTGTGAATGACGTCAATTTATCACCTTAGCAGTTCAATCAATAGAAAACATCCAAACGTAAAAATTTAAACCGGATCCAACCCGAAATAATAATTATAATGAAATAAAAGGAATTTGGAAGTTAAATAAGACCAAGAAGCAATGACAACATTATATACTTTCTTATGTACTAATTTAATGTTTTATTAAACTTCTCTGATGTTAAATAATTTTCTTGATTCAAGATTTATTAATGATATATTTTCATAATAATATTTTAATTAAAATGAATTATAAACTACTACATAGTAAAAATAAAAAAAAATGTAATAAGATAACGATGAAGCTTGATTTGTTTTTGACTAAACATATGTACGGTGACAATAATAATATTAATTTTATATGAGCAAACATGGAAATGTATATATCAAACATGTGTTTGATTTTCGTATAACCAAACACATAAATACCAATCATGACAACATCCTAAATTTTGATTTTTGTTAATTTAATAGCTTTACCATCATACTTGTCATCAAATTATTTTTTAAAATACTATTAAATATGTATGTTTACTTTTGTTAGGATTTTTTTTAAAAGGAAAAAAAATATATTTTATAAATCTTGTTTTTATTTACAATTAAAAAAAGAAAAACTATCCAATAATTTTTTATATTTTTGGTTAGTATTATAGAAAAGGAAAAGTATTATCATATAAACTTTTACAATTATCTTCTGTTTAGAATTTCAGAAAATTATTATTGCTATCAAATAATTATTTCTAGTTACTATTAAATAATTTTAAATTATGATTTTTACAGTTCATATCAATACTATTTTTACACTTCATTTTTAATTAAATAATTTTTAGTATCATGTTCATCATCAAATTTTCTACACTATCAAATAACTTCTTACAATTCTCTTTTGGTTAGGAATTAAAAAATATGATACAAATCTCTTTTTTTTTAGGATTTTCTTTTTTAAGGAAAAAACCTATCAAATATTTTATTACAGTTTTTGGGTGTTATAAAAGAAAATTAAAATTACATAATCTTGTATAATTATTTTTTTCTAGGATTTAGAAAATAAAAATACTATCAAATAATTATTTCCAGCAAATATTAACTATTTTAAAAACTTCCTATTTTGAAAATTCGTTTCCTCAATATCACTAATATTTTTAATTAAATATTTTCATTATCATATTATTTTCAAAATTCCTTTTCTCAACATCACTAATATTTTTAATTAAATATTTTCATTATCATATTTATCATTAAATTTTTTAAGTAAAAATTACTTTTACAATTATATTTGGTTATGATTTAAAAGGAAAACACAATCTTATTTGGTTAAGATTAAAAGAGGAAAAAGTTATTTTCACATAATGATAGATTTTTATTAATACATACACAATGTTTCTTTTTGTACAAATGACTTAATCATATCATGTGAAATATTTGAAGTAATTTTTGGTTTATAAATCTTTAACACAAAATTATCTATTAAAAAGAATAGTTAGTTATTTATAAGAAATAAGTTACTTAAAAAAATTTAAAAAGGAAAATTCCAACTATAATTTGTTCTTGTTTTTTAAGATTTTTATAAAACTAATATATTTCGAATTAAAAAAATTATGTTTAGTTAATTATATATTGTGTCTTATACATACAAACATATATTCCTCATACTTACACATACTTATGTACGATAAAAATATCAAAATTAAAAAAACTTGTGTTAGCATCATAAGATGTAATAAGGATGATAAAAAAATTGAGCTGTTTAAAGAAATTAAAAGAAAATACTCAGATAATATTTTTCTTGTCAATACTATTTTTGTTAAAATAATATGAGGAATCTTAAAGAGAAAAAGACTAGAATAGCATTAAACCAAGTTTTTGTTCCCAAAGTAGCACTCAAGGCTCAAAGTCATAAAAATAGGTTTCATTAAAGAGGTAAATATACACTTATACCCCTTGGGTTAATTAATCCAAACCTTAGGGTTTAGAGTTAAGGGGTGGGGTTTTGGAATTAGGGTTTAAAATTTTATAAAAAATAAATACTAAAATAAAAAATAAAAATTTTAAAAACAGTTTCAAAAAGTATTTTTAAATTATAAAAAGAAAATTTGAAAAAAAAAAATTCGAAAAAAAAAAATTCAAAAAAAAATTATAAAAATTTCGAATCTGAAAACATGTAATCTGAAATTATAAAAAAAAAAATTTTATTTTATTATTATTTTTTTTTTTTATTTATTTATTTTTGTTTGTTTATTTAATTTTAAACCAAGGGTATTAGGGATATTTTACCCTTTAATGAATGTCATTTTTGTGACTTTCTCCTTCTAGTGCTATTTTTGAGACATAAACTTCAAAAGGTGCTATTATTGACAATTTCCCAATCTTAAACCTAAATAGATGTGAAAATAATATTAATTTGGTTTGTATTTTTGTAGCATACATTTATCTGTTAAAAATGAAAGTTAGTTATTTATATGAAAATAATAAGAGTACTTTTACATTTTTATTTTCTTAGGTTTTAAAAAAGGAATATCACTAATTTTATAGTTAGTTTTTCTATTTGATTTTTATTAAATAATTCTTGTACTTGTAGGATTTGATAATTCATTTTTTTTAAATAAATATTTTCTCTTATAATATCTTTCTTTAGTATCTTTAAAATGAAAAATATACAAAATATTTTAAAAAGATAAAAAATACTTTCAAATAGCTTTTTACAATTATTCTATGTTTATAGAATTTTCAAAAAAAAAAATTTACTATCAAATATTTTTAAAAGATTATAAAAAGAGCCATACAAATATAATTGTAAAAGGCTATGTGATAGTAATTTTCCTTTTCTTAACTCCTAAAAAGAATAATAAATTGTTTTTGTAATAATTTTCCTTTTCTAGTGTCCAAAAAAATGTAATAATAATTTTCTTTTTCTAAATCTTTTTAAATCCTAATAAAAAATAATTGTAACATATTTTTGACAAATGTTACAATCTTAATAAATTAATTGACACATGTTGTAATCATATTAATTAGCAAATTTGAAGAACCAAGCTTTATATAATAAGATAAGTATATATTTTTTTTATTTTGCTTTTAGGTTTTTAATTTTATTTCGGATATATCTAAACCAATTTTGTATAATCTAAATCCAAACGATATATAATTAATTTATGGATTCTAGGATGTGATACAAAACCGATCTGAAACCGATGTGTTATATCCAAACTCAACCCATACTAATAAATTTACTAGAATGTAACCTAGGAATTGTTATAAAATAGAACCAAAATCTGAAATATCCAACAACCCAAAGCCAACGTCCAAGTTTTAATATTACGTATTTACGTACTCCATCTTCTTGATTAATTCGTTTATTATGCAAGTTGACATGAAATCTTCATATTTGGTAAATGGCATGGGATATTGGAATCAATCTATAAGGCCCATCCAATCAACGGATAACAGACACTCACTTCTGTAGCTGTAGGACCTACAGACTCTCTATTTAAACACCACCTGTGTTCTCCGTTTTTCTTCATTCATTCATAAATCTAATTATTCTCCCTTTTGTGGTAACCACTCAAAAGTTCTACTACCTCACTCTCCATATGGCTTTTCCTGTTATTCTTCTAGCTCTCTTAGTGTTCTCCCATTGTGGTTACAGCCAACGTTCTCCTTCGCCAGGATACTACCCCAGTTCTCGAGTACCGACTTCACCATATGATCGTGATTTTCGAACTCAATGGGGATTTCAACACCAGCGCAGAGAACACGATATAACCACTCTTTGGCTCGACAAAGCTTCTGGTCTTGTTCTTTCTTTTTTTTTCTTTTTTTTTAACTCAATCTTGTTCTTTCTTTTTCACCTTTTTCGTGTGCATCCAAATTTGTCGATTTATTGGTCCATATTTTGTGTCCATGTTATATACGTCTAAAGTATTATATGGTATTCATTTGAAAAAGGAACAAAGAAAAATGATATGAATGTTTTTAGCAAAAAAAAAATATGAATGTTAATTTGATATGAATTGATTTAGGTATGTGACGATTTGTTTCTTTGTCGAACCTCCCGCACTTATTTTCCTGATGTTATTTAATTCACCGCTCGTCTTGAAAATGTGTCGGCAGCTTATAGTATTTATGATATTTTATTTCCAATTAATTATTTTAATCAGTATAATTTATGCTTTTGTCGTATATAATAAAAACACTGTAATTAATTTAAATGTGATTATGAACAGGGAGTGGATTCAAGTCTATCCGTCCGTACATATCGGGTTACTTTGGTGCTTCCATTAAACTTCAATCAGGCTACACAGCTGGAGTTGATACGTCTTTCTTTGTAAACCCACACCCCCCCCCCCCCCCCCCCCCCCTAAAAAAAATCCCCCTTGAAACTATCCAATTAATCTAAAAATAATATATATATATGTATATATATATAGTTACTGACTTAAAGAGTTCTAAGACACAAAATTTCATATAATTTTTTTTTTGTTGGATTTCTAGCTGTCCAACCACCAAGAGCATCCTGGAGACCACGACGAGGTTGATATCGAGTTTCTAGGGACAACGCCAGGGAAACCTTATAGCCTTCAGACTAATGTATTCGTTAGGGGAAGTGGTGACCGAAATGTCATCGGGAGAGAGATGAAATTTAACTTGTGGTTTGATCCTACTCAAGATTTTCACCATTACGCAATTTTGTGGAACCCTAATCAAGTAGTGTAAGTTAAAAACTATTTTTTCTATACGTACAAAAGAACCGTTTATACCAATTATATCCATCTTTTTGAGAAACAAAATACATCCATATGTTACGTTTGATATACTAATTAAATGGTCAATTTTTCATATTATATAGATTTTATGTAGACGATGTACCCATACGTACGTATGATAGAAAGAATGAAGCTATCTTCCCTGCAAGACCTATGTGGGTGTACGGATCGATATGGGATGCATCAGACTGGGCCACGGAAAACGGGAGGATCAAAGCCGACTATCGATACCAACCA
Source organism: Brassica napus (assembly GCF_020379485.1). Taxonomy (NCBI): domain Eukaryota; kingdom Viridiplantae; phylum Streptophyta; class Magnoliopsida; order Brassicales; family Brassicaceae; genus Brassica; species Brassica napus. The sequence goes on from NC_063434.1 coordinate 15,698,706, forward strand.
TTTGTTGCGCAGTATAGAAATTTCAAACTAGCGGGATGCACGGCAGACAGGTCTAACTCATGCAGACCACCATCAGCTGCACCTACGGGGAACCGAGGACTGAGCCAGCAACAAATGGGGGCAATGGCATGGGCACAGAGGAACTTCTTGGTCTATAACTATTGCCATGATCCTAAAAGAGACCATACGCAGACACCAGAGTGTTAAAACAAACAAACAAACAACCAAAAGAAGAAGGTTTTAATACTTATTTTGCATTATCAATTATACGTTTAAGTTAATAATAGGAGGTCTTGAGACGGGTCCACACTGGAAACTGGAGTGCAGCAGTTGAGCGTCCCGTCCTCCATGATTTGAGATTAAAAAAAGGTTTTTATAATCTTCTTTTTTTCTATTTGTGATTTTTTAATAATTGTTGAAATACTGTGTGATATTTTTAATATATGGTATTGTAAAGTTGTGTAACCCCAAAAAACAAAGAGAGTGGTTGGCTTGAACTTTATGCTGGATTATATATTAACATGTGAACCTACAATCGCCATAATAAGGATAGAAAATAAAAAGGACAAACACTGAATTGTAACAACGCAGACTAATGGTTGATTAGTGAATGACAAATTGATTTACAAAATAGTTTTGGCTGATGAATTTTAGCAGCAACAATATGCATATATATATATATATATATATATATATATATATATATATATATATTGATGGGTTATTTTTGACAACCTCAAATAACGATCTACCGGTGTACTTTCAATGTGGCTCATGGAATAAGCGGTTAGGCAGATATTTCATTTCTAAACGGTTAATTAGGCAGATTTTATTCAACACATACAAACAAAATTGATGGGTTATTTTTGCAAACAGAGTAGGAATGTTTTTTTTTGGTATTGTAAAAGGAACGGTAGGAAATGTTGCGTAATATATCGTACTAGTGTTACCCGTGCATACGCACGGAAATATTTTTTCTACAAATAAAATTAGTTTACATTACATACATATAATTAAGGGCTTATTTGCCAAATAACCAAAAAGAAAAGTAATTAGATTTTTAGTGAAAGGTTAGAGAGAGATAGGAAGAGAAATAAGGGGAGAGAAAGTGTTTTTGATTAGATAGTGGGTTTGTGTTTTTTTTATGGTTATAGGGTGCAATTTCCCTATAATTAACATGTAAAAAGTTAGCCAAAAAAATTAAAGTTAGCATAAAAGCATTAACACATTTATCACTGATTAACGAAAGACATAAAAGTTAAGTTAGATCTGTTAAAAAGTTAAGAATGTAAAATAATTTGAGTAATCAAAATTACTTTATATGTAAGTTTGAAAATATGGGATTTTTATATAGATGATACATTATACATCAGATAAGACTGAAACATCAAACATCTGTTAGTTACTCTAATCAAAATGGCATTGTGAAAGAAATCTATTCTTAAGTTCCAAAAAAAAAAAGTTCTTAATTGACATATCTGGTAAATTTTACCAGATTTATCAACACTTACACAATCACAAAGGCATATTATTAATTGACACTTACACTGGCTCAAGAAATCTGGTTTTGGAAGTAGCGACTCCATTCAAAGGTGGTTTGCAGCTCCATCTAGAAGAATTACATGGGTCTTTGATAGCTCATTTACTGTTTCTTTTGTAACATCCTCATCTGATGTTCTAATGCCTGAACAATATGTTAGAAATGTTTTGAGTACAACAAAAATCTATCTTAACCACAGCATGAATATAGTTGGAAAACCCGAATCTAATCCTGTGACATCTTCAATTTGTTTCCAGCAAAAAAAAAAGTGAAATAGTTGAAGATATGTATAGACGATGGAAGAGATGTGTCTAAACCTTTACCAAATGCAACTACTTAGAATCTATGAATCAGATAAATAGCTTTAATAAATGACCTAAGAGAGGCTAGGGGAAGCTAGGAAATGTGAATTTCATCGTGAGTTTAAGCCGAAACGGTTTAGAGATCGAGGGTTTTGGATGACAAACTGAGGATTTTTAGTAAGATAGATTTGTGCTATTTTGAATTAGCGTTTTAAAATTGAAGGAGTATACTCATGTACTGTTTTCGATGGAGAGTTTTATTATTTGTTTGTAAAATCCAAGAGATTAGGATAGGAGTATGGAAAATAAATTAGTCTGCAAAAAAATAAAAATAAAAAATAAATTGTAGATGAAGAAAGCAAATAGTGGGTAGTTACATTTTTTCTCAACATTTTTTCTCAACATTATTTTATTTCAAATGATTGTTTCTTAATTTTGATAAACAGTAATTAGGTGGCAAAATTTGATGATTTGATTGGTCATGTTACTTGTGATTTAGTATATAGAGGATATATAGCCTGATAGTGAAACATTTGCACAGATACAAGGGCTTGATAGCGAAACAAAGTGCAGTTGCAGTGGCGTGTTTAATATTTTTGAAAATTTCAGTAGACAATTTAGAAACTCTACACTTGTTGCTAAAATAAATCGATTTAATTAACAAAACCTTATATTCTCTCTAAAACCAAAAAGTATATACTCCATCCGTTTCATGAAAATAGATTTTCTAGCGTTTTCGCACATATTTAGAAAATACATTAAATCACTATAATAAACGTATCATTTTCTGCAATTTTTAATTTTTAATATATTTTAACTAATAGTAATTTAATAAAATCAATTAATTTTTTGGAAGTTTATAATTTTTTTATAGAAAACACAAAATATCGATCTTTGTGAAAATTTTTTTTTTTAAAACATCTTTCTTTTTAAAACGGAGGGAGTATATATCTATATTATGAAAACTGAAGTACACATTAAGATTGTTTGGAAACTTAAATAGTAGTCTTAGTGAAATTTGTTTGGAAATATGGATAGCAGTTTTAAAAAAGAAATTTGTTTGGAAATATGAATAGTAGTATAAAAAATATAACATTGTTTGGAAACATGAATAACAATATATTAAAAAAAAAGTAATAGGCTTTTGTTAATAATAAAAATTAGAAGTCCATTATATGATGATAAACTATCTATTTGAGCAAACTTTAAAATATACGTAAATTGACTAACCTAATTATCTACAAGCATTTTTTTGTCTAAAATAATCATAAAATAAAATTTAAACTTTATATAAATATTTCAAATCAAAATAATCATTTAAAGTTGATTTATATCAAAAATTGATTTAAATATACATATATTCAAAATTTTATTTTTACTAAATTATTTTCCAATAACCATTATTAAAATAATGTTTTCAATATATATAAGAAAAATACAATAAAAGCCAATTTCATATACCAACTTAAATTATGGTCTTTATATTTCATATTAAATTTTAAAAATATTATATATTATTATCTATACGATGAAACATATAAAATACTATTAATTATATGATTACTTATATGATGGTACATATAAAATCTGATTAATTATATGATGACATATATTTGATATGTAATAGTGACTAGGGGTGGGCTTTCGGGTATCTATTCGGGTTCGGTTCGGTTCGGTTTGTTTGGATTTTTGGGTTTTCAGGGTCAAAGATCTCAGAGATCTCGAGAGAGAGAGAGAGAGAGAGAGAGAGAGAGAGAGAGAGAGAGAGAGAGAGAGAGAGAGAGAGGAGAGAGAGAGAGAGAGAGAGAGAGAGAGAGAGAGAGAGAGAGAGAGAGAGAGAGAGAGAGAGAGAGAGAGAGAGAGAGAGAGAGAGAGAGAGAGAGAGAGAGAGAGAGAGAGAGAGAGAGAGAGAGAGAGATCTCTCTCTCTCTCTCTCTCTCTCTCTATCTCTCTATCTCTCTCTCTCTCTCTCTCTCTCTCTCTCTCTCTCTCTCTCTCTCTCTCTCTCTCTCTCTCTCTCTCTCTCTCTCTCTCTCTCTCTCTCTCTCTCTCTCTCTCTCTCTCTCTCTCGCTCTCTCGTAAAATACCCTTTAATAGTTTTACACACGTTTTTAGATACACCAATTAATGCGTGTATACATGTGTTTGTGGATAATCGTGTACACCAACATCCACGTACACCAGCATCCATGTACAAAAATACTAAATTTTATGTGCACCACTTGATTAATACACTGTGATTTGTTAAGAAAATAAATAAACCAATATAACCATAGCCGGTGTTAAAAAAGAAAACAAGAAAATAGAGCGAAGGGAGATTTTAGAGCATGTGAGGAATATTGGAACATATCCAAAAGAGCCCGCTGTTTTTGCAGGAACCTTCAAGGTCCATTATGTAATCATGGCCATAGAGGCACTTTGGTGATTTGATGACCTCATAGTCAGGAAATTTGAAGGTTAGAGTGTAGCTGTTTAAATGTGGCGCCAGGAACAGAGTCAATCTCCACTCAAGCTCATCGGCCAGTTCCAATAAGGTCGTCATGAATTTCAGCGAACTCCAGAAAAATTTTACTGGCTTCTTTATCTTTACCAAGACAAATGTTGAAAACACCGACGGCCAACGTTGACAATACGTGCGTTGAGACGTTTGGTTCCAAGACGTTGATGGCATGCTCCACATCAAATGTTGCTGCGTAAAGACTTTCGTAGTAGACAGCGTCTGTATTTTCAGCACTAACGCATTTGAACAAGAACTCGCAGAATTTTCTACCTAAGCGGATTTCTAAGTTTATAAGCATAGTAGTGACATTGCACGTCTGCAAGACCGAGGGTTCATGGACAAGAGCGTATCCGCGCTTCCCAGGCCGCAAGAAAGGTCTAAGGTGCCAAATTGAATCCTCCCCAACTAATCCAATTATTTTGCAAATAATTTCGTCCGAAAGATTAGGAAGAAGTTGACGTGCCATCGTATTCGGTGAAAATGGCTTTGCTAGGAGGTTGATAATATTGTCTGAGTTAAATAGAAAAGTTATTTGACCCCCCACTCCCAAACAAGAAATGCAGTTCCGATATTACGTAGCCTCCTATGACAAAAAGGGTAAAAGTTAAGTGTGAAATTAAATTTGATATTTACCAACTAATGTCAAATTTATTAACTAATGTACACATCCTATGATGACACGTACACCCCTAACAAATTGGAGAAAGATGATTCAAATATTGTATTTACATATACTGTTAGAGTCTGATAGCCATAAATGAAGCTGTGTACATTTTACTGAAATATATCACCTAAACAATTACTCTAACCTTACTCTCAACGAAACTACCTTTACTCTAACCTTTATTGTTACCTTTAGTTTGTACTGACTACTGATACTGGTTAGAAGTATAGCCCAAATGTATTTCGTTGTTTATCATTGCAGGCCCAATGTATTAACATTAAGACCGATTTCGTGGTGGTTCGCCAAACTAATGCCATTAAGTGGTTTTAGAATGACTGACGTGACAGTTGAGTTGCTAGAAGTATAAGTTCCCTAAACTGTTTTTTCCATCATCGTCGTCATCTTCTAGATCCACGAAAATTAGCAGAACTATGTGTGGGAACTGAAATTCACACCGATTTTCATAATTGGACGAAAGTTAGGAAACCCTAACTATCCTTAAGGTCTCAGATTCTCTGCGAGAGCCAACGACAAGTGATCAGATAAATACGGAAAATATGAAAAGATAACAAAATAAATTTATAGAAAAGGTAGATCTTATTTCGAATCCGCGTAAGAGCGTTGCGATCATTTCAAGAGATTATAAAAACTTCGGCCGCAAGAGCTGTCAGCAAATTACCTAGTTATAACAACCTAAAACCTTAAACCTAGTTGAGTCGCAGCTCGATAACATAAGACATAAAAGATATGAAAAAAGTTTTGATTGATTTCAGACTGAACCTTATGAAAAGCTGACTACATACCCCTTTCGAAGATCAAGCCGAACGTAGTTCAAGGGTGAACCAAGAGATCGAACTGTTTGTGCGTGTTCGTCTGGTAATCGGGTGCCAGTCATAGAAACAGAGCATGTCGAGAATAAAGCCTAAAATTTTCTAAGTCTAAAAGAATTGTCCCTTTGCCTCTTCAACCTCGAGATCTTTATATACTCCTCCTAGAGGTGGTTTTCTCTTTCCCTTTCTGCCCTTGGTCGAGTTTATCGCTTCGCGGAAATATTCCATTTTCCTTCAATCTTCGTGTTTATCTTTGGAAACATGACATTTAATCTCCGAATTTGATATTTATCTTCTCCTGTATAACAAAAGATAAACAGTCATAACCATTGGGCTTGATTTGGTATAAAATCGTAAGTGGGCTTTTAGCCGCGTTCTGGACCCTTTCAGACCGTTTTCCAACTTAAGCATTTTTACGATTTATCGAAAGAGCGCTTCTGAAACGATGTCGATTCCGAAGAAGGTTCAAATTTCTCGTATAGTGGAGGCAGTCCAGGTGTTTAGTTAACTGTTGCCGTCTTATACGATCAATTCGAACTTCATATGAGACAACGAGTTATTGCGGTTTTAAATCGTAAAGTTCCTACGGTGACTCTGATCGAGATGAAACAAGAGCATGTTCGAACCAATCCCGAAGGAGGGAGCTACGAGGATGGGACTGTGATAGCAAGATCCTTCCAACTCAGCCATCCGCCGAACTTGACTAGTCCAGCTCGGCGGATGGCCGAGCTGGTCATGTGTTCGGTCCAGCTCGGCGGATAGCCGTGCTGGTCGCGTGTTTGATCCAGCTCGGCAATCCGCCGAACTGGACTTGTCCAGCTTGACGGATGGCCGAGCTGGTCGTGTTGTCGATCCAGCTCGGCCATCCGCCGAGCTGGTCGGGTGGCCGAGCTGGACGGTGTGCTCTGTCCACCCTTCGATAAAGCGGGCATAACTTATGCTACAGGATGCTGATTGACCTCAGACCGGTGGAATTGGAAAGCTAACTCAAATCTATATCTTGTGTCAAAATATGGGCTCAATCAAACCATGAGAATGTCTTCATCCATAGCTAAGCATCTGGCGCGTCTGTGCAGTTCTGCACCTCAAAAGGTTCGAACGAACAAGTTAGACTGCTTGTTTGGTTCCGTGATCCATTTCTCTCGAGTCTTTTACTCAAGAACTTTTGTCGAGAGTGTGTCGAGAAAGCTTTGGTACAGAAACTCAATTTTTGGACGTTTATTTCGAGATAACTGTTTTTTACCCCAACAATGTTTGCTTCTTATTGTCGATAAAATAATTATAGAACGTCGTAGAACCTTTTCAATAAAAATTATACGGAATTTATATTGCGAGAAATATTTTCCTGGGACTTTTAGACATTGATTCCGTCGTGATCGATTTTGACCCCAATAGTTAGCCCCCCATCTCGTTAGAATTGTGAGCTTTTAGCGTGAAGTTCTAGCGAGTGGCTTGGCAAGTTAGGCAAGTTAGGAGAAATTAATGGTTGAAAAGGTCTGTGGTAAGTAGTATTCTCGTTCTTCTGAGAGTGGAATGCGATAATTTTGGGGCTGCTCCTTATACGTATCCTTGTTGAAGGGATCAAGCCTTTCTTAGTTTGTCTTAGAGTTAAGATTCTTAACCTGCTTTCCAGCGAGACCTTTACGGTCTAGTTTATATGTCGTGTAGAGGTTATCAGGCATGTTGCTGCCGTTGGCATTTTATATGGGTGTAGAGTTAAGACTACGAGTTCTCATCTCGTAATGTAACTCTGTCTGAACTGCTATATCTGTGATATGTTTCGAGAGTTTCCCGCAGTGCGTAAACTTGCGGGATTTCTGAAGATGCTCGAATATTAGCCAAGAGACAAATTTTGGGATCTCGTATCAGGGTGTTTGATACTATGCTTAGAGATGTTAGAGACCAGTGTGCTGGGATTAAGACAAGACCTAAGTCTAATCACATCTGTAGGGGGTGCAATGACTACTTCGACTTACGTTTCCCTTATCGTTTTTGACCTGATTCCATCCCGCTTAAAAGTCCTCGATATGTTCTCGGCTTAGGTGACTTGTATGGTAGGAATCGAGCATCTCTTTGAGGACAAATTTTAAGTCTCCCGAAAGTGCTGACCAAAAGTTAAGATTTTTTTATATAGCGCTATTACCCTTCTGTCGGGTGTTCGAGAGCTATCTCTACGAGATGGCTTAGTCTGTTTAGGACGTTGAGAGTTTGTTGTGATCAGCAACAAACTTATCGGTAGATATTACCGTTTCTGACTCTTCGCGAAGGATATGTGTTTGAGAAGATGTTAGTGTGTGTGGGAACCGAAATTCGCACTGTCAATTTTCGTTTAAATTAGGAAACTAGGAAAACCCTAATTTCCCAGAGGAGCCGGATCTCTGCGGGGCCAACGACAAGTGACCAAATAGATGCGGAAAATATGAAAAGATAACAAAACGAATTTAGAGAAAATAGTAGATCTTATTTCGAATCTGCGTAAGAGCGTTACGATCATTACAAGAGATTATAAAAATTTGGCCGCAAAGGCTGTCAGCGAGTTACCTAGTTCTGACGACCTAAAACCTTAAACCTAGTTGAGTTGCAGCTCGATAACAAAAGACAAAAAAGATACAGAAAAAGGTTTTTGATTGATTTCAGACTGAACCTTATTAAAGGCTGCCTACGTATCCCTTTCGAGGATCAAGCCGAACGTATTTCGATTGATAGAGCTGGACAAGAGATCGAACTGCCTGGGCGAGTCCGTCTAGTAATTGAGTGCCAGTCATAGAAACCGAACTTGTCGAGAATAAAGCCTAAAGTTTCTAAGTGCAGAGAATTCGGAGTCTAAAAGAGTTCCCCCCTTTTGCCTCTCGCCTAGGACTTCTTATATACTTACTCCTAGGTCGGTTTGCGCTTTCTCCTTTCTGCCCTTAAGCCATCATAGCTCAAAAATGGAGATATTCCGTTTTCCCGATCTTTGTGATTATCTTCGGAACTTAACATTTATCCCCAGAAACTTGAAATTTATCTTGTCTTACGAACCAAGCATAAACCATCATAAGGCTTATGGGTTTTCGGTTAAGAAATCGTAAGTGGGCTTCGAGCTGCGTTTTAGGTCTCTTTGGGCCGTCTTTGACTCGAAACGTTTATTATTCATCTTCCTTCTTACTTGGATCAAGAACGAACTCCCAACCAACATTATCCATCTTCCATTGTCTAAAAATAGTAATTGAGTGCAACATTATCTGCATAATAAAACTTACATCAGAAGATCTGAAGTCACATTGCAAAACTATTTTTTTTAAAGACAACAAGGTATAGTGAATCGTAGCGGCAAGAGATCATCATTGTTAAGGCAACCATAAAAAAAAAAGACTTGGCCTTTGTTCATAGATCTTATTACAATGGACTGTTTGTTGTACATGGTGTCTCAGATCTGGTTTCGAAGTTTCTATCAATCAAATCGCATATAATCTGTTCTCCTTCCACCAATAAATTAACTTAATTTTATCAAAAATAAAGGGAGATTTGACAGCAGAGATAGTAGTTATGAGGCTGAAAAGTATGAAAAACTGTGAATCTGATATGGGAGAAAGCTGTTGAAGACTTGAAGATAAAGTGTTGTCTTTTATTTCTTTTTTAATTTATATAAAACCAATATTGACATTTTTGTTGGAAAAAAGTTAAATAGTAATTTCAAAAGAGGATGGTTTTTCTTAACAATTTTTCTTTGGAAGGATACCATTCTCCTTTTTTTTATTTTCGGAAGTAGAGCATTTCAATAAATGACCCTCTATTTTAATAATAAAGGGATTAGTGATTTATGATGTGTCTTAACCTATACTTAATATGAAAGCGAATGTGAATTATAGGTGTAGGTGACAAATAAATATAAAATCATTTGTTATAGTTCAATTGATTTTTGCTCTAATTTCAAACAAAGATTATACTAACATATTTCATTTATTAGTCTCAAGGTTTGAAATTGCACCTAGCTCCATACCAACTAATGTACGACCGTTGAAAACAAATGGAGATGCTTAATTACTTCTGATCACCATTTAACGGGACGAGTATATGACCGTGTTTTCGAACATGGATTAATAGTATGTGATTTTAACTTTTTTATGACTACATATCGACTAATTCTAAAAGCTACCACAATATTTTTGTATTATGTATTTTAACTTTTGTGGTAGTTTCAAATTTATATATATCGACTAATTTCTGAAACATACTACAACTTTCCCTTTATTACACTTTTTCTAAAGTTTTTTTGTAAAATAAATTTTGGTTTTTTGCTATGTAAGAAAATACATAAAGAAAAATCATAAGAATACAAAATTACATAAGACCCAAAGCAAATCCATATTAGGCTCGATCAGGAGAAGCCTGAACCAGCTTGACCCACAAAAAGGCTTATATCCAAAGCCCTCCGGAAACCCTAGCTCCACTTGAAATTAATGAAACCGTTGTCAAGAACCCCGCCAAAGCCACCATGAAGAAAGGAGAAGATGAAGAGAAGAGGAGGACTGGTACGAACCCCTATCGTCTAAACCACAACCCAGACGAAATCAAGAAAAAAAAAACAAAGGCGAATCACTATGAACGGATAGACTCATCAAAAGAAAGGAAAGATGTTCCTCTGTTTCTTCTTGTTGGCAACATTAACGACATTGGGAATCTCTAACTACATGTCTCCGTTTTAGATTATTCCCAGTAGCTAAAGCCTTTGATAGTAGCTTCCAAAGAAAGTGTTTGAGCTTAGTCGGCACATCTGTTTTCCATATTTTGTGCTTGACATTTGCATCACCATATGTTTGCAATCCATTTTCCTGATCCAGTAGATGTGTACTCAGCCAATAGCCTGATTTAACTGTATAAATACCATCTTCATTGTAGTTCCACCCCAATAGATCCATCTTTGCCTTGCTACTTAACTTAATTTGAAGAATCTTATCTATGTCTTCTGGTACCACTACAGCTTCTAGTTTTCCAACATCCCAGTTGCTTTTGTCAGAATTCATAAAAGCAGTAACTGATGTATCTGAACGAAGTCCATTTAGTGATCTTGGTGGCCGTGGTGGATGATATGGAATCCATGGGTCCAACCACATTCTAGTTGTAGAGCCATTTCCTATCACCACTCTCATTCCTTTAGCCACTAGTTCCCTTCCAAATAAGATAGACTTCCAAGCATAAGAGGATTTTTTTCTTTTGACTCGCTGTTAAAATACTAGTATCTGGGAAGTAACGAGCCTTTAAAACTCTTGCCATGAGACAATTTGGTGCTTGAAGAATACGCCAAACTTGCTTACCCAATAAAGCTTGATTAAAGATTTCTATATCCCGAAATCCTAATTCACCTTCTCGTTTTGGTTTACATACTCGTTTCCAAGCATACCAGTGTAGACCCGTCCTGTCTCCTGATCCCCACCAGAACTTAGCCAGAATTCTGTTGATGTCTTCACAGATTCCTTTAGGTAGTCTGAAAACATTCATAATGAAAATAGGCATAGCCAAAGCTACTGCTTTCAACAAGACTTCCTTTCCTCCATGTGAGAGATACCTTTTTTCCAACCTTCTGTCACAGCTCTGACTTTATCCGTGATGTATGCAAGCATATCACTTTTCTTATTTCCAAATTGCTCTGGCAAACCGAGGTATTTGCCTATACCTCCCACATTATGTATTTGGAGAATGTTTCTCACCTGAGTTTGAACCGCTGGCGTCACCCTACTCCCAAAGGTGATCGATGATTTCCTAAGATTTATAGCTTGACCCGAGACTTTTTCATATAATTGGAAGATGTCCTTCATAGTAGTAGCAGACCTTTTATTTGCCAGCGAGAAGAACAAGGAGTCATCTGCAAATAATAAATGGTTAACAGCAGGGGCTTGAATCGCTATTTTCACTCCTAATAGCTTTCTCTGCTCCATAGCTTTGGTCATGAGGTGTGATAATGCTTCAGCACACAATATGAAGAGATAGGGTGATAATGGATCACCCTGTCTGATTCCTCTCTCCGGTCTTATGTAGCCTTCTGGTGAGCCATTTATTAACACTGAGAAGATAACTGACTTCACACATATCATAATCCATTGAATGAGTCTAACCCCATTCTCTGCATTATTTCCTCCAAAAAACTCCACTCCAGTCGATCATAAGCTTTTGTAATATCCATCTTTACTGCCATGTATGACTTTGATTGTCTTTTCCTTGCTTTTAAAGCATGAAAAATTTCATGAGCAACAATGATGTTGTCCGTTATCATTCTACCCAGGATGAAAGCAGTTTGATTCTCAGTAATGATGCTTCCCAAATGAGTCTTGAGCCTATTAACCAATATCTTGGATATCACCTTGTAAGCCACGTTACATAAAGCGATTGGCCTGAACTCTGACATGTTGGAAGGAGGATAAACCTTTAGAATCAATCTGAGATTTGTATGATTAATCTGTTGATCTAGTTCTCCTCGCTCAAAGAAAGCTGTAATCTCTTCTACTATTTCAGGCTTCAGATCATCCCAGAACTGGTGATAGAAAACAGCAGTAAATCCATCAGGTCCAGGAGCTCTATGTGGTCCAATGTCAAACATAGCTTGTTGTATTTCCTCAGCAGTCTCTCCTCTTGTTAGATCCGCATTCATTTCATTAGTTATTAGAGCTTGAAAACCTTCAAAGACCTCATTATATAGAGATGGATTTATCGGGGAAGATGAAAATAAACCTTGGAAATAATCCACAGCAACCTGAGTTACTTCTCTGTGATCCTTTCTTGTAACTCCATTTCCATCTTGGATAGTTGTTATTGTGCTTCGAATTCTCTTCCCTTTAGTAACGGCATGGAAATACTTTGTGTTTCTATCTCCTGATCTAAGATCTTAGCCACTGAACTCTGCTCTTATGTTTCCAAAATTCTTCTTCCTCCAGGTAAGCTTGGTTAAGCGCTTCTTTCAATTCTGTACGTTCCCTGTTTGTTGTTGAAGCTAAAGTGATTGCTGCATCTAGCCGGCAACAAAGTAACTGAATTCTCTCTGCAGAGTTGACCTGATTACTTCTCTTCCACACTGAGATATGTTGTCTGCATCTGTGCAAACGTTGGGACAGAGGTTGTCTGAGTAGTTGTTGCTGTCCATTCCCATTCCATCCTCTTCTTACCGTGTCTTGGAAACCTTCTTTTGGAGCCATCCGAGAATCATATTTGAAAAATCTTTTTGGTTTCTCTTGATCATACGATATATAAGTGACCAAAGGTCTGTGATCAGAATCACCTATCTCCAAAAATTATGTTTCTGAACCCGGATATTATGTTAACCACTGTGAATTAGCCATTGTGCGATCCAGACAGCATTGAACCAAGTGGTTTCCTCAAAATTGGATATATTGGATTGCATTTGTTTCTCAAAATTTAACCATAATATTATTGTGAAGAAATAAATTAAAATTATGATTAATTCTTTTTGTTGCATTTTGACTTTTGATTTTGTGTATAAGAATTTGGATTGTTTAAGGTGTTATTTTGTGGGTTATATTGAGTTACACATATTTCTTTACATCGAGTACAACTACTTTTGATTGTAGTTAAACTAAACTTGATTTGTTTTATTTATTTAATTAGTTCTTTGATATGTAATTATTCTTTCTTAAATTATTTTTATAATTTGATGTGTAGATTTGTAACAATAATACAAAAAACTGAAGTATTGATTAGTACGAAATTTTATAAACCGACATTACCAATAAATTTTTGAAAACTCATAAACGGATATCAGTATTACAAAATATTTTTTTATAAACTTTAGGTAGCTTTATACTTTAGATGTATAAAATATAAATTACAATATTCTAAATAATCTTAACCATAAAAATTCATATTGGTTTATGTATTCTTATTATAGTTATATTATGATATACAAATCTATAAAATTTATAAATAAAATGAAAATATTAATTCTTGAAGAATTTTAGTGGTATATTAGGTTTGATTAAGGTTTGTAGATTGTTTATCTATGTACGTTATAGGAAATTATATTGAAAACGTAAATGACAATTAAAATTAACAAAAGACAATTATGAAAAAGTGAACAAACATCTCAATAGTAGCAATTATAAACTATTTTTAGTTCATTAAAAATATTTTAGTATGTGTTTATTTACATTAATTTCGTAATAATATGAGAAAGTAGATTGTTATAGATAAAATATTTTTATTAGTCATAAATATATATTATGCTGTTAAATATTATGTTTTTAAAAGATGATTATTTTGTTTTAACATCAAAATTCTTCTTTTGGGAACTTTCCTTTTTATGAAATCACATTATATATAAAATATATTTTCATTCTCATATATTTATAATATATAATTTCATAAAATAAGTTTTCTTCCTTTTTGTAAATATACTTTTGTATTATATGAATATTTCTTTTTATTATATATGTTATTGAAAAATATAAAAAAACTAAAATTAATAACTTAATTGACATAAATTATGAAATATATGTTTTAATAATGATAATTAAATATAATATTTTAATTATTAAAAGTAATTCTGTAAGTAACCATCGAAAAATTAATGTGTGCATAACATGTAAAAAATTAACTTCTCACATAATATTATAAATAGAAAAAAAAACTAAAAGTGGAAATATAGCATTTGGTTTCCGCTTTTCTCGGTGTAATGTGAAATCGGCGTAATGTCAAAAGACTATACTCTTACGGTCTTTGTGTCGTCTTGGGTAAAAGACAAGAAATGGTGTTGTACCCAAAGACAATACTATAGAAGAAAACAAACCTGCTTTAAGAGGATTAGACTACTGAGAGAGTGAGCCCCGTAAGTAAGTGAAATACTACAGCATCGGTCATTGCACCGAACCAAAAGCTAGGGTCGTGCCTAGTGTTTTGGAAGTCTACTGCGTATGAAAACAATATGAACGTTTTAATACTTGCGTTTGTTATAAATGGACTTGAAAAGTCTTATAGATAACTGTTTACAAATATACCAACTGAAAGTTTCTAAATTAAGGACCTCAATAATTCTATAATATTACCAAGCAAACGCAAATGCTTTATCACATAGTTCTAGCCCTACACAGAGCAGTGTTCAGCAATAAGTAGTAAAAAATAAAAAGAATTGTCAAAACATATCTATGTCTATTTATCGCATAGTTCCCTCACGACCCCGACTGTCAAAACATTTTCAGTTCACTTCTACTTTTGTCTCTATAATAGTATTTAGAAGTAAAATCACTTTAAGTCATTTCTATTTTTACTTCTAAACATAGATTACTAATTTTTTTCTTATATTTATAAAGCAAGAAATATCATTATTTTATATTTTAATTTCGGAAATCTCTATTTTAGAAAAATACAGCAGATCAAAACACATATCTATTATAGAGTTCTTCTATTTTAGAAGTAAAAATAGAAGAATACATTGGAAATGGTTTTATGAAACATTAAAAAAAAGTTGGAAACAACTTTCCTTCAAGTGTACTTTTCCTTTTCTAATTTAAATTTCGTATAAATTGTTAATTTTAGGCAATGTATTCTATGTGAAATTCAGAGTTCTTTGTATTGAAATGATAAAAATTTTGTCAAACATTTTTTTTTTCTAACAGAAAAATCAATTAAAATTTAGTGCTGTTGAATTTCTAAGTTTAAGATAAATTTTAAAATTCACTGTAAACATAACTATGTCAATTAGTAGTGGAGTTTAAGAGATTCGTGGTGGTTTTAAAATATCTTTCAATATTTTGTTGAAGTTCCTTAGTTAAAAATATAAAAATCTAAATCATATGGCTAAAGATGAGAATTAATAATGTTTTAACCAATTTTATAAGAATTTTATTAATTCAGTCAAAATCATCTAAACCTTCGATATAAACATTACTGCAAATTTCTTCAATGTATATACTGAATATATCCCCTTACACTATACGAATATGTTAGAGTGCAATTAGTTAGGTAACTTCAATGTATATGATTAATGCTGAGTAGTGGCTAATGCCGATAAATGTATTTTATATGAAAAGAAAATATATATTAAATCATACTTTATGAGCATTTTTCCCTTCCTAATAAGTGATATCCGATTATCTTGTATATGCGTAATGGATACAATAATCTTTATATTTATTTTGGGTGGGGTTTGAATTTTAGAGTTGTTTACATAGAAGGTTACTTTTCCTGTTTTGTTTGCATCTTCACATACTCTGGACTTGAGGAGTACTTTGTGACTTACTTTATCATTTTTTCTTCCAAAAATGCTCTTTTGTAGGACAGGATGGACTTCGTGGTTAAGAAATAAGGGTTGAAGGAACTAGGTTTGAGTATCTAGTTAGATTGTCCGGTTCCAATTAATGGATAGGTGCATGAGACAGTGGGCTTTATGGTGAGCCGTTAGATTTAGTTATTTTTGAAAGGGATCCGACGGCTATTGTTAAAAGAAGTACATCGCTACTAAAAGCGGTAACGTGAGTTTATAATTAATATGTATCAGATTTATGGAGCTCTGAGCTTTTAGCACAGCCGATAGATTTTTTTATTTTAAGAATGATCTGATGGTTGGTGTCTAATCCATGGTTAAGGTAGTTGTGGTTGAATTGTGTGCGGCAGGAAGCAGTTGTGGTCATGAATTTTGATGTAGTGAAAGGCATGGTTATGGACGCATAATTGTTGTGGTTAGTGAAATTAGTTGACAGGAGCGTGGACAATGGTGTTGGTATGCCCAAAATTTGTGGTCATGATAGTTGTGGTTTAGTTGTGTTTGGGAGTAAATGTTCAATCGTCTCTTCGAAAACCTGTGGATGTGGGCATGAATTGGATAGTCTTGTGGATGTGGTCGATAATTTGATAGACAATAGTGGTTGTGGTCAGTAAATTGTTATCCACTAAATTACAAATAAAGCTATCTTCTTTGAAACTAGAAACGAACAATCCAAAAGAGAGAGACAGAGAAATTTTCCATCTTAATTACTTGTATAAATGAGTACGAGAAAGACCGAGCAATAAATAATTCTGTTTTTTCAAAGACGTAAGTGTTGACAATGTCTTGATTAAGAGCATCGATTTGAGAATGAAGAGCTTTAATGGTTTCTTCCATCAGCTTCTCAATGCTCGCCACTTGTAACTTAACCTCCATCTTCTTCCTCTCTGCTTCACAACGGCGGTTTGTTCGTCGAATGCTTTCACCTCTGTGGAATGCTTCACGCTCACGAGCTTCTCCTTGATCTTACTGTCTCTCTTGTCCATGAAGTTTCCAAACGGCCAGTAATAGACATTGTTGTCAATAGAGAAGGAGAGACAAAAGTGGAATATGGTTTGTAAAAATATTTTCAGATTCTACACTTTGCCATCAGTTGATGAAGAATTAGTATATTATACTTAGGATTGTTTTTCGACAGAAGAGCAAAGAGTAAAGTAGAAAATTGGATATAAAAAAAAAATACTTACTTGATAAAAAAGAAATATTTGGTTTGTTTAGTTAAAAGGGCATTTCAGAGAAATCACAACAAAAAAGTACTCCACAAATTGGAAGTATGTCCAAGTGTAAATAGAGGATGAGAAAGTATGTCATATTGTAATTTTTTCTTGAATTTTTTGTAGAATACGTTGGTTATATAGAAGATAAAAGGAGTTGAAAGCTCTGCATACTACAGGCATATGCTTCCTTTAAGCAGTCCACGAAGTTTCACTACTTTATAACTCTCTCTCTTTCTTTCCATTCTCCCTTGCATAGAACAACCTTTCACTAAACCCATTCTCTTCCTCTATATCTTGCCCACTTATTTAGATACTAAAGATCTTTCACTTAATATTTATTTTTGTAAGAAAGATTATGGACCAAAACAATGCTCTTCTTACCTGGGCTTACTTCTCTCATGGAAAGGTGAACATTTTCTTTCAACATTCTGGTTTCCTCTGTTTTTATGAAACACTAGTTATGCTTTCTTCAGTTACTCACTTTTCTGCTTAGATCTATGCATAATGTAGGTCCAAGACCATAATTTTTTTTCTGAATTTCTCTGTCTTCTTCTTTGTCTCTGTAAAAAATAACTTACACTGAATTTTTAACTTTGTTCTGAGTTTTCAAAGTCTTATTCTTTCATGGGTGTTCTTAATCCGTTGATAAAAAAAAAGGTGTTCTGAATCCTGCAATTGAAGGACTTCTCTTTGGGGGTTTCCGAAAATTTAGCTTAACTTTAGTGACCTAAACCCTAATTTGCAAATGAATTGCTCAAATTTAGGGGTTTCTCTGTTATTTTCTGATTGTTTTGTTTTCTGTTGAATTGTTCAGACAATGGAAGAGCTAAGACAGGGTCTTGTGTACACGACACTGGAGCTAGAACAAACGAAGCTCGTGGCTCAAGAGGAACTAAGGAAGAGAGATGAACAACTGATCCATCTCGAAGATGTTTTAGCCAAAACCCTCAAAGAAAGAGACGAAGCTCTCGAGAAATGTAATAATCTCATCTACGACAATCTCTTGCTTCAACCGCAACACAACCAGGATCATATCACTCCTCCTTTATCAGGAGCTTCAAGCATCGAAGAAGAGCAACTTCAACCGCATCAGCAGAATCCTAACTCAAACAAAAGCTTTTCGTCTTCAGACACCGAAGAAAGCATCATGTCCCCATCAGTGATCAATCCAAACCAAACATCTCAAGTAGAGATAATGGCTACTTTGTTGCTGGAAAAGCCATTGCCTGAAAAGGGACGTCTTTTACAAGCTGTTCTCAAGGCAGGTCCATTGCTTCAGACACTACTCTTGGCTGGTCCCTTGCCTCAATGGCGCCACCCCCCACCGCCACTTGAGACCTCTGAGATCCCTCCAGTCACCCTTCCACCGCTTCTGTTTGAGAGCTCAGTTATCAACAATGGCTGTGGGAATCCAAACAAGAGAAGAGCTTTCTCAATCTCAGATGGGTCTTATTCAGAAACTAAGTACGAGAGTGTTTAACCAGAAATTCCGCACTCATCTTTTATTCTTACTCAGCGAAGATAGTAATAGTCTTCTAATACACCATATACATTTCAGTTTTATTGTATTAATTTCACTTAGGGTTATAGTGAGAGTGGTCTTTTTAGTCAGTTTTAAGTAGATAGAACTTGATTTTGTTTTTCTACATTTGTGGAGTGTGAATCTGATCCATTTAGGGTTTTAGATCTAGGGTGATGATGGGAATGAAACTCCCCTGGTTTAAACTCAAGCTAAAACTAGAGTTTTTTTTACCAAGTGAGAGAGTTTTGCTTTTGTTTTTGTTTCTGTTGCTTATTGATTGTTGTTTCCTAACCCAATTTCACATCCATGTTTTGGCTCCATGAATGTAAAATTATTGGGGTTTTTTATTATGTTTTTATTTTTTACTTCTATTTGTAAAATACAATATGTGTAAAGCTAGAATGTTGAATGTGATGTATGTTGGGTGTTTAATTAAAAGACAATACTAAGAGATCTTTTTTGGAGGGTGTTTAAATATAGAAATTGGAAACTTCAAGGGTATGTTCCTTACAAAAAGTATGTTCAAGGTGTATAATGTAATATTTTGTTGAAAGGGGAGATGAGAACCGGAAAGTCGATGGGTAAGCCAACAACTAGTAAAGAATAGATTTGATGTTTTATCATTTTTCGGGATGTCGGTGGGTCCTGAAGATCCACAACCGGATCTTTTGTCTATGTGCTAAAAAAGCTAGGTGTGCACTGTGTACACATTATCATATGGGCCTTCTTCAAAGGAAAAAATAGAAGTCGAGATTCAAGATTCTATTTGGAATCCTCTGTCTTTTTTATCAAGCATCAATTTGTAATCTCTTAAAGTTCAGATATTTAAAAGGATTGTTGAGATTTAGATTTCTGAATGATTGCTGAACTCTTTACTTCTACAATTTTTTTTACGCCATTTACTTCTATAAAATTAAAAGTGAAACATCCGCATTTTTAATTTCAAATCAATAAACTCAATTTATGAAATTTTCATTTAATTAATACTCAAAGAACATTTCCAATATCAAAAATTTACTCCCCTCCGTTTTGTTTACATGACGTTTTAGAACTTTTGTTTTGTTTTGAAATAGTTGACGTTTTCCATGATGGTAAATGATTTATTAATTACCCTTTCATTGTTATTATACAATTCGGTCAACAATCCCAAGCTTCAAGTAGAAACAACACGTATTTTATGTGTTTTATGAGAGATAAAAAATTTCAGCAATTAAAAAATTAATAATTGAAGAAACAAACTAATAGTATTAGCACAATTGCTATTTTTGTTCTTTCAAGTTTCAACCCACGAAATGATTAAGAAATAGAAATTGGAATCAATTACATTTGACCAAATAGTGATGATAATAATAATAACCTACAATAAATTCTCAGCATTAAAAATATAACGAAAAGGATAAAAAAGGTATTGTATCAACTGCCTTAATCTATGTGAAAGGTCCTAAAACGTTATATATATCCAAAGGAGGGAATAATAGATAAAAGAAAATTTCAAATATATATTGATAAAATCATAAAAACGGAAATAAAAAAACAAGAAAACAATCCTCAAAGCATCCGTCCGATACAAATTATTCATGCTCGTAAATGTAATTATAGTCAAATTATTTTGATAAATTTGGTAATGTATTAAACTATAGGCAAATCTAACAATGTTCTTTATAAATATAAAAATCTCTTAAGTTTTAAAAAACAAACAACTTAATATTGTTAATTAAAATGATGAAATCCAATACCATATTTAATATGGAATTTAATCAAGGTTTCAAAATCTACACCTAATAAATATATTGAATATATTTAAAACATTTTTTGTGGAAATTTGGTTCCTAATCTTCTGAAAGAATATTCTTGCAATAGTTATTAAATGGCAATAAAATTAGAACATGTTGTGGTGTTTTCATGAAGATTGTGAGATTTGATTAGAAAATTAGAAAATCTGAAAACAATGAGTAAAATAGAGTTTTAGCACCATCAATTGTTGGTATTTGAGTTCTTATGACTTTCTAATGAAACACCGGATTTAGTGAAAAGAGACATTTTTTTTTACAACGAAAAATTATTCTATTACTCAAGTTTGAGATGGTCTAACTATCAATAAAACATAAATCTCTATGGAACGACCTCACATTCTTAGCAAAGAGACATTAAGGGAAGGAAACCAAATGATTTATCCACAAAAAAAATCATATATTATGCCACAAATGATGTGGAAATGTCATTTAGAACAAACATCAATTCTTTTAATACTATTTCAAGGAATTTTGACGCGCGAGAAGAATATATACATGTATTCTTATGACTTGCATTCAGAATATATACATGTATTCTTATGACTTGCATTCAGAATTGGAGGCTCTATAATGGGTTATACACACATGTTGTCTTGGTCTTTTGAAGATGGTCTTATCACCAACATAATAGCCGGGGCTTTTTTATGATTCTAAAGTTGAAAAGTAATTTGTTTCCTTCCAAATCTCTTTGATTTTTTGCTTACTCAATTGTAGAGTTTCCATGTTGGTTTCGAGAGCAAAGAGGCTAGGGATCGTTACTCTCGTGTAGGTTACATTCTTTTACAGTTACAAGAAAAAGGGTTACATTCATTTAAAGTGACTCAAAATATTGAAAGTTTTAAAACTCCATACGGATCAAATAGATCTTTTAAAATAGGAAAATAATTACTAAACGTATACACATGTATTTAAAACTAAAAGATTAAGAAGTTAAGCTTTTCCAAATGAAAAAATATTTATAATTTAACAAAACGTATATTGAATAATAGTAGGACAGAAAATACAGAACGTATTTCATCATATATTAAATAATTATAAAATTTGCATAAAATGTGATTTTTTTTTTGAAACACTAGTGAAAACATATGGAGGTGATTGGTTGGACTGTAAGAAGTGACTTTGACTTTATTTTTCATCTACAACCTTAAATACTATCAATCATGTTTTATCTTGATTTTTAAAGTTACAATAAAAAAATTAAAGCTACAGCAAAAACACACAAAAAATGGTTGTAAAAATCTTATTTTCTAAAACATCATTTTTTTATCTGTAGGAAATTTTACAGCTACATCTCTTAAAGTTAAATCCAAAAATTCTACGTAAAATAGAAGGAATTTGATTTTTGATTTAATTACCGTGGAAGTGCAGATCTTAACGTATCTTCTTACAAGATGGATGAGGTGCTTTGTGGATTTTAATATTGAAACTTTATCTTAAGTTATTCATTATTGAATTATTTTTTTAATTATTTCAATGGGAGCTGTAGTTGTGCTATAATTGTAGTATCATATACTTAAAACTCAAAAAACAAGTTTTGTATCCATTTTATTAAAATATATATTACCCATGTACTATTTGTATATTTATTATGCTTAAGGGAAAAGTTAAGACTTGAGAGTGATTATATAGAGATTACATACTCTATTAATTGGTCTTTTCCTTAAAGCAAAAGGCCAAACTTGGTACTGCTTAAAAATGATTTCAGCACTAGTATAGTACGTTTCTTTTACAGACAATAAGAAATTTCGATTGTACGAGAAAATCTTGTTTTTCTTCTCTTTTTGAGCCCTACAATGTCATGATTATGCTTATTCCTTCTTTTTTGTGTTCAATTGCCAAGGAAAATAAACATTAAAATATTAAAGAAAAATAACACAGATATATATATATTAATTTTATGAAACTAAATTTTCATATTTTTAGTGATTCAGGCACCATAAGATAGTATAAAAAATACTCACATAGTGGTGGTCTAATTACAGGCGATCTTCGTCTAGATTTAAAGATACTCTACTACAGTTTATCGTGTGACCATGCAGATATGAATTTATTACTTATGGTTCATTTGAATACTTAAGAATAAATGTAAGCATTTTTGTAGATTTGGAATATCCCAGATTATACAAAAGAAAAACTCACAAAAAAAGAATCAATAAACCGCATATTCATCCTAACTCAAGTTAACCATTACAAAATTGGTCTTTTACTGTGGTTAATGAATTGTAAACGATGTTTTTCTAATCTTTATTATTTTTTAATTTGAAACCAAAATTTTAAAAGTTCAATTCCCTAATCAAATTTGAAACTAGTATTCTCCATTAAATTCATAATTAAGTTAAATAGTGTATATAGAGAGAAAGACTCAAATCTTGGCCCAACTACAATTCTAGTCCAACAAGAATTAGATACAAAACCAAATAAGAAAAAGACGTTAATTTTCTCTTTGTCATATCGGTCAAAGACGTGATATGAATCCAAAAGGGAATAAGATATTGAAGATGGTGAGTGTTAAAAATATAGAGGTGATATAGGCTTTTGAAGGCATCCGAGAAAGAAGAAAAAAAATACGAGAGCTAGGGAAATAGAGAGAGACAATAGAATCAATAGTTAAGGTTATGGTTCTTAAGGAAAACTTGTGAATTATATTTTGTTTTTGTAAGGAAACCATGTGAATAAAGAGAGAGAGTTTTGATATTGATTTCATTCTAAGTTTAAGCACTAAGAAAATGTTTAAAACCTAACAAGTGTCATAAGAGCAATCCAAGTTTGATTACAAGTGCTAGGAGGAGATATAGAATCAATATCGGGAAAGTTTGAAGTTGAGAAGTTTGATGGAAAAGGTGATTTTGGGTTATGGAAGTACAAGATGCTAATGCAATTGGAGCTTCTAGGGTTAGATTATATGATTCAGGAAGTTTCGATCACGCCTTCTGATACATGAAGAATAAAGACGAAGAACTGCCAGAAGTCAAAGTAGATCCGCTGAAGGAAAAAAGGCAAAGAATCTAATATGCATGAGCCTAGGAAATTTGGTTCTGCATAAGATGATGAAGGAAACTACTACGATAGGAGTTTGGAAGGCTCTGGAAAGAGATTACCAAACGAAGACACTTCCTGACATGATTTACATGAAGCAAAGGTTTGCGAGCTTCAAGATGGAAGATCACAAGAGCATGGAGGAAAACATGGATACTTTTCTTAAGCTAGTTTCAGATCTTAATTGCAAGTCTAAATATCAACATTAGCGATGAAGACCAGATAATTCAAGTTCTATCTAGCTTGCCCCAGTAATTTGATTCACTAGTTGTATGTAGGCCTGACGCAGAGGGCTTGTATGTAGAATCAAAGGGCAGATCAGATAAAAGAAGTTATGAAGGAAAATCAAATCCATGGAGAGGAAAATCTAACGGCAGGGGCATATCTAAGTCCAATCAAAGATTCTAAAAAAACAGGTTGTTTTATCTGTGGAGAAGGACACTGGAAAAGTGAATGTCCTGAAAGGAGACATTCAGAGTCTGCAAACTTACAATGGAGCCGAAGCAACTATTAGTGTTAACAGCTAGTGCACAAGACACTAACCAAGAATGGATTATGGATTATGGATTTTGGATGTTATGTTTGATTTCAAGGAATTCAATGGTGGTCCAGTGTTAATGGCTGATAACATTCAATGTGACATCAAACAAATTGGAAAAATAAAATTCAGATGGCTATGAAGTGATACTCACAGATGTTAGATACATACTGGAGGTGAATAGAAATTTAATTTCCTGTGGGATGTTAGAAAAATCAGGCTTTTTTAATAGAAAAATCAGGTTGCAAATATAAAAGAAAAAAATTCATGTGTACTTCTACAAAGATAACAAGAAGGTGATATCATAAAAATATCACGATGGAGTTTATTATCTACAAGGCACAATTGATAAGAGTAAGAAGAACATTCCTAGAGTGGAGAAAGAAATCATAAAGAAGAACTCAAAGAAGGTGACGTTTGCAAAAAGTCTGATTTAGGGAGATAGATTTGAAACAAATGACTCATCAGCTCAAGGTGGAGACTCTTTTTCAACAGCAAAAAAAAAAAAATTGAGTCTAAGGTGGGTGGAGGATAATCACCAACAAGAGCTGAAGGGAGACGACTATCACAGCCGGTAAAACAAAGCAGATCACCAAATAAGTATAACATTACAAATATCACCTTAATCAGCTTAAAGAGAAAGAATGACCTTACCAGGAAGTTGAAGTGGAAATGGGTTCGTCGGAGTAACAAAAGAGTCTCCAAAAGGGCACCGGAAACACTGGAAAACGGCATATTTAGAAATCACCATAAGATTTCATGGTCAAAATTCAATAGAGGGTAAAGCTTTGCAACTTCAAGTAGGAATAGTCAAACCTATATCAAGCAGGCTCAAAATTCAGAGAATCTCACCAGAAAGCAGCAGTACGGCGGTAATATGGATTGAATTTATCAACACCAACATGGAAAAACAGATTCACTAGCTGATTTGCCCTAGTATTTACTACTTTAGGCCATATATTAGGTCATATTTAGAGTATATTATATAATTCGAGTCTATTCTAGGTCATTTATAGGTTTAGGTACGTTTTGGAGAACTTTGGAGATTATGGAACAAGTTGAAACTTGATGAGGAGAGAACCCATAGCTGTGCAGAAAGGAGGATCGAGATATGATGTAAATATCTCTAAGAAGCAAAGGCAGAATCCTAGTAGGGATTATGCTTTAATAGTATAGATTTGCCATGAGATCCTCCAAAAGAAATAATACATATTCACACAAATCGACTGTAGAGGAAAATTACATAGATTCGTGGGTATCTTTGATAAGTCTCGTAACTGAACAGCTGGTGGGCATTCAAATAAAATATGGTTTATTGATTCCTTTTATGCTCCACACCTTTCATAGAGGACATCCCATTTTATTGCTCTTGATATTAGGTTATTCCTCATTGGTAAACAACCTGAAATAATTTGCCAAAGAAAGTGTTTTAGCTTTGGTGAACACATATTTTTCATGAGTGTTCTCACATAGCCTTTGTATCCAGGTGTAAAATGGTGCATTTCGAACTCTATAATGGTAAAGTTTTTCTAATTGATAACCAGATTGATCGTATATTTTCTGGATTGTGTAAAGTGTCATCCTTCTTTTTCCATCGTTGGTATCTGACTTAACGGATTGCTTTCTATGAGTGATGCATCTTCTGGTTCCACCAATGTCCTTAAAATCAGTGAATTTCACTTGTGAGATGTAGGTTTGATGAGCTTGTCTACAATAAGTGCATAGTCAAAAAGAGTTGATTTACTGGTTGCTGGTCTCAGGCGGTTGGCTGGGCTCCAAGGATCATTCTATACTGAGATAGACGATCATGTTCCACCCTTTTGTATAGTCGTCTGCTTATCAGAGATCTAGCTGATACAATACTATGCCAACCATACGATGACGAATATGATCGTATTGGTTCTAATGGGCTCGTGTTCCTGACGTATTAAACTTTAAATACTTTAGAAAATAGAAAGTTTGGCTTTTTGATTAATCTCCAGAACTATTTTCGTAGCATTTATGTATTAAAGTCCACAAGGGTCTTGAATCCTATAACTCCCTCCTCTTTTGAAAAACATAGTTTATTTCAAGCAATCAAGTGCATACCCCTTCCATTTCCTTTGTAACTCCACCAACATTGTGATATAATAATACTTGTTAATTTTGACGTAATTGTTTTTGGTCATCTAAAACAGGACATGACATGATTTGGCATAGCCGTTGCAACTGATTTTATAAGTAATTGCTTCCCTCCTTTTCTCAGATATTTAAATGTTAATCCATTCACCCTTTTATGCATCTTTTCATGAAAGAATCCAAAAATCTGTGTGTTTTGAACCTCCAGGATGTAAGTGTAAGATGACACAACAATAAGGTAATGCAGAAAGTAAAGCAAGAGACAAACATCTATAAGCAACCCTTAAGCTTTATTAGAAATCGCCTTATACACTCTATTACAAGTTCTGCTTAATCAGCTTTACACAGTCTGTTATACCCTAACAACTGCTACTGAAAGATTCCTAAGCTACCCGCTTGTGTTTCTCTTCCGTCGAGTACTTCAGCCACTGCTTCAGCACGACCCAGAACACTTCCAAGAGCTTCTCTCTCTTTCTATAAGATCAGCCTATGTGTCTCTGTCTCTATACAGACGATCCCATAGCTATCTTATAGTTATTCTCCATGTTCCCGAAACCCTAGCCTCCAAGGCAACATGTATGGACATCTTCCATATCAATAAGTGCAACTTTCTTTTTCTTGGAATGCACTTATTCCTCTTTCTTTAAGTCATAAACTTGCTACTCAAGTTTATTCCTCTTTCCATATCTCCAAGATACTTTCTTGCTCTCCAAGTCTACACGACTCCAGCTTAGCATCTTGACTCCACATGTTCTTCAGCACTCAACATGACGTCTGTTTCAGCAACTACGTCAGCGACTACTTGAGGGCAGACATCTTACATCTTCAATCTCCTCTTTTTAGTTTTGTGTGCCGATCAAGCACAACACTCTTCTGGTTCAGCAACCACGTTGCAACCATGTTCCTCACCTGGAAACTTTCATACCAAATGTGCTTTTCTCCCCCACAAGATGTGCACCACACTATGCTTTTCTCCCCCATGAGATATGCATACTAAGGACCAGAACATCACCATTCTCCCCCTGCTTGATTGCATACTAAGCTAAAACAAATGCTTAGATGTCAAGCCTTACAGACCCACCGTTTTTTTCTGCATGTATAATCATGACACAGTCCCTGCTGCAGCGGAATAACAAGTACTACATCACGATCTGATCCACCTGTCAAGCTACCTCTCGACCCACTTCTGTTGAGGACCAGGCTTCCGTCATGTGTCTTCTTCTTGACCATGAGCCCTTCCCCATCCGCACCGAGTGCCATCTGCACTCGTTGCTATCGTCTTGGAGTGATTTCACTATCACACCCCTGAAGATCATCTCGCACCACTTCCTGACACACTTCGATCTCCTTCCCCTTTGTGCCACAAACAACCTCGTGTCCTGGCTCCAGACTTGATGCTTCTTGATCAACCTCAAGATCACTCCTACCAGAGCTGCATCAATCTTCTGATGTCTCATCCTTGATCTCATCAAGTAAGCCACTCTTGGCTAAGGACACTTCTTCAACCCTCTTGGGCTTAGTGAACGTCTTGTTCACCTTCTTGGCCATGTTTCTGCTCTTCCTACGAGCAAAACACTCCACCTTCTTGTGTCCAACCTTCCCACATAACCAACAGCACATCCGATGTTGCTTCTTGCTTGGCCTGACACAGTTGCTGATGCACCGATCAGTCTCCTTCCTTGTACCAGTTGCACAACCATGCTTCAGAACTTCCTGTCTGACCTTCATATTCTTGCACTAATGTACTACTTTCGGCTTGTTACTCACAGCTGCGCGCTGTAGAACTTCCTGCCTTACTCCCTGTCGTATGTCCCGACGTACTTCCTGACAAGCTCCTTTGGCTCCTCTTTTTGATGTGCTCCCATGCACGAAATGTATAGCCCCTTCTGTTGTACTTCCTTAGTACTCTCAGCTCCTCGATATCCCAGTCCCCAATTCGCCTTGGCTGGTTGACCCATCGAGAGTATCTTATCCAACTCTTTGGATCCACTGTTGAGCATCCTGATCTGTTTGCGATTCTCAGCCAAATCACGTTCCAGCATCATTGCTCTCTCACGTTAATCAATAGAAACCTCCCTTAATTTGCTAACCTCCTTCTCCAGAGACTCATAATTCTCATTTACAGCAGCAAGTTCTTCAGCAAGATCTTCATACTGCTCACGGCCATGCACCAATTCGTGTTGCAACCTCAGATTCTCATTCTTGAGATTCAACCACTTGTTGAGCATCACGTGATAATCCTCAGAGTCTGTACTGACATCTGAATCCGAGGATCCACTAGATTTCTCCTTGCGTGCACCAAATGCAACCATATTCTTCATCACCTTTCCATCTTCTTCATACTCTGAATCATCAGACGACTGCAATGGAACTCCTTTTCCTTTCTTTGAGTTTGGACATTCACGTCGTGTGTGTCCAACACCTCTGCACTCAGAACAATTAAGTTCTCTTTGCTGTGCTACAGGACAGTCAGCCCTTATATGACTGTTGCGGGCACAGAAACCGTACCTGAACCAATGCTCAGCCAGATAAGCAACAACTGCCACAACTACCTCACTAGAGCTACCTGCGACCAAGGTTCATTCAAAGAAGTGCATCTCAACCACCAGAAGGAATTTTGGCATGAAACCAATTTCCACAGAATGACAGCTCAATCATTCATCACTGAAGCTTGGAATTACAAGAAAAGCTTCGTGGAGCAAGAAGTTATGAATTTTACAAGTTGGAGGTTTCCCAGCCCATCCGTTTGCGAGTATCGGCCCTTAGAAGAGAAAATCAGCCAAACCAAGAAGCGGCCCGGGCCAAACTCAATTATGGATCTCAAGAGGGATCTTTTGTGGATCCGACAAGCCAAGAATCAGGAGAAAAGGCTCAGTGAAGTTGAAGATATAACCATTTTCCCAAACCCGGTTATAAGGAGCCGATTATGGAAAGATTGCATAATCAGTTGGTCCAACCATTTCCAAATCGAGATCAGGCAACCAAGACATACCCTACACGATCCAAGAATTCCAGAAGACATTCCAGAAGAGTTTAGATGGACCAGCATGCAGAGAAACAGGCGAATCTTCATGGCCAACAACTTTCCTTTTTCGGCCATGTTCACACTAGGAGGAGTAAATGAGTTTTCACAACAACTCTTTGAAGACCAACGGCCATATTCTTTCATATGTGGACTAAGGAGTATTTCAGGAAGGCTTCCAGATCATGGGCATATCCAGAAGCTGTCTAGATACAAGGCTCAGTCAAGTTTCCTTTTGGAGAGGCTCAAATCAAGCCTAACGGCTAGATATCTTCAAGGAGCCTAGCTTATGATTTTTCTACTTAATTTTCGTGTACTTTGTTTCCTTTTGAGTCATAGGAACGTTATAGTTGTCCCAGTGTCGAGCCTATATAAGCTCAGGTCATAGTTCATTGTAAAAGACCCTTGATCATTTTTAAAGTAATAAGAAATTGTTTTCTTTTAAACAAAGTTGTGTATTCTTTGTTGTTATTTCTCTAGTTCTTTGTGTGTGATTCACTAAGACCTAAAGAAGCCACGTCCAGGGAGCCTTGTGTGATTCAAGACCATCTGTTCGTCCATTGACTGAGAGAGTCGATCTATATCCATCTATCCATTCCATCCATCGATCCAGCTTGGAAGAGATTCATATCAAGCAAGCCGGATTCCATCCTCAGTCCATTCTCCATCCACTGATCCTTGTTGAGAGAGACACACGTCCAGCAACAAAGATCCCATCATCCATCTTTCTATCCTTCTTATTTGAATTGTTTTCATTTTTGCATATCATTTAGTTTTGAATCTTAAAAGAAAATCCATAAGAATCATATTTGCTTCAGTTTATCATTTCTTATATAGTTTATTTTCTGTTCTTCATATAGAAATCATAAAACTCATAAAAAGGTTCATCCTTGTTTCAGGTATAAACTGGCCGTCCCATTACTCCATCGCAGCCGTCTAGCCAATCTTCCGTCTGTCCGTCCGTCCGATCTGTCCAAGCCGAACCAATACCAAACCTCAGTCAAGCCATCCGTGTAGTCTGAATCCCAGCCTGCAACAATGACCAACTCCTCCACACTCATAGCACTTGAGATTTCTCTCATTCTGCCATTGTCACGATCACCTCCCTGGCGACCATACTGATTCCTCCCACCAGAAGAATTCATCTTACCAAAATTCCTAACCAGCATACCAATGTCATCTTCAATCTTTTGAAACCTATCAGTATCTTTACCAGCTACAAGCACCACACTCCTTGGCGCACTGCTTGATGTAGAGACTGAACTACTGTATGTTTCCATCTCTTCTGCCTTCAGCATACCCACAAGCTTGTCAAACTTGAGCTCATCCGTGTTTGTAGTCATCTGTAAGACCACCTTGTGAGCTCCAAACTTTGCTGGAAGACAGCGTAGTAACTTCTTTACCAGCTTCTTCTCCTTGTACTTCTTCCCAAGTACAAATGCTTCATGCGCCATAGCACTGAGTTTGGCACTGAAGCTCGCCACAGAATCATTATCAGACCACCTGAGATTCTCAAACTGCGACCCAAGATGATCTAGACGTGTCCTCTTGACACTCTCATCTCCTTCAAACGTATTCAGCAGGATCTCCCACGTCTCTTTAGCCGAAGTACTCCCCTGAATCAGCTGAAACTGCTCTGCTTCAACAGCTCCAAAAATCACCGACAACGCCTTTGCATTAAATTTTGATGCATTGCGTTTTGCCTCTGACCAATCCTCTTTTGGTTTAGGCTTCTTCTCACCTCATGTGACTATGGTAGGCTCCTCCCAACCAATCTCCACAACTGTCCACACATCTTCATTGATTCCTCGAATCATCTGCTTCATGCGAGCCTTCCAATGACCATACTGGTCTGCATTCAACACGATCGCCTTCTGCACAGAAATAATCGTGTCCATCTTCACCTTAAGGATAACACCGATAACTTAAGTGCCCCGCTCTGATACCACTTGTAAGTGCAAAGATGACACCACAATTGAGTAATGCAGAAGATAAATCAAGACACAAAATAGATACAAGCAACCAACTATTGCTTTATTAGAAATCGCCTTGTAAACTCTATTACAAGTTCTGCTTAATCAGCTTTACACAGTCTGTTACACCCTAACAACTGCTACTGAAAGATTACTAAGCTACCCGCTTGTGTCTCTCTTCCGTCGAGTACTTCAGCTACTGCTTCAGCACGACCCAGAACACTTCCAAGAGCTTCTCTCTCTTTCTATAAGATCAGCCTCTGTGTCTCTGTCTCTATACAGACGACCCATAGCTATCTTATAGTTATTCTCCATGTTCCCGAAACTCTAGTCTCCAAGGCAACATGTATGGACATCTTCCATATCAATGTGCAACTTTACTTTTCTTGGAATGCACTTATTCCTCTTTCTTTAAGTCATAAACTTGCTACTCAAGTTTATTCTTCTTTCCATATCTCCAAGATACTCCCTGCTCTCCAAGTCTACACGACTCCAGCTTAGCATCTTGACTCCACATGTTCTTCACCACTCAACACGACATCTGCTTCAGCAACTACGTCAGTGACTACTTCAGGGCAGACATCTTACATCTTCACAAGACATTCGGATATTCCCAAATAAAAACCCATACTTCCTATATTTTGGATGGAATATATTTTCCATTTCTTGCTGAATTGCAACATCTATTTTGTGCCCAAACTGAATCGATGATTTTGCAAAATTGATTTGTTCACCAGACACTTTTTGGTAGTTCGTTAAGATTTGTTGAATCGTTTGACACTACTCCTTCTAAGCTTTACAGAAAAAGCTGTCATCTGCAAAAGGGAGATGAGAAATCGTCGGGCAGGCCCTAACCACTTTCAGACCTGTCAATCGTTTCTCACGCTCTGCTTTCAAAATATTGGCTATTAAAGCCTACGTACACATAATAAAGAAATAAAAAGATAGAGGATCATCCTGCCATAACCTCTTTTTGGGATTATGTGACCACGACGTTGGCCATTTATCAGCACTTTATATTGCACTGATATGATACATTTCATCCTCAACTGGATCCCTTGTGAATCGAACCCCGTTTTCGTGAGTAGTGCCTGAACAAAACTCCATTCCACCCTGTCGTAAGCTTTACTCATATTTGCTTTGATCGTCATAAATTTCTACTGAAATGATTTATTTGTCCTCAATCCATGGAATATCTCTTGCGCTATTAATATGTTATCTGATATTTATCTTTTTAAGACAAAAGCAGATTGTGTTTTCGAGATTAACTTTGGTAGGCAATTCCTTAGTCGCTTACATAGGACCTTTCATATAATCTTGTAACCCACATTACAAAGACTGATTGGACGTAAATCCGTTTGTATTTGAGTTTTTGGAATCAAACATATATTTTTCATATTCAGCCTCCCATCCAATTTCTATGTTCTCATGAAATTGTTCACCTGCTCGATAATATCCATCTAGACCATGTGACACGCATGCTAGAAAAAAGCGTTGTCAGGACTTCCTCTAGACCAAAGTCCTGGTGTTCTTACAGGATGCATCATAAGCAAAGCTTGTCAAACTTCCTCTTCTGTTCAGTAATAGTTGTCAGGACTTTGTAGAAAATTATCAAACTTAGATGGATAAATAGATGTGAAAATATCTGTAAAATAATCCACCGCCGCATTCTCCACCTCCTGATCCTTTGTTACCCACTGTCCATCATCCTTATGTAAACCAATTATCATGTTCCTAGACCTTCCTTGTTTTGTCAGTTCATGGTAAAATTTTGTATTTGAATGCCCTGCAGTATGCTAGATATTCCTACTCTTTTGTTGTCAATAATCCTCCTCATCTCTTATATGCCTCATGTAAATTTCTGGAAATTTCTAATATATCCTTTTGAATTATAGTTAGTCTTGTTTAACCTCATCTAAAGCTTTCTGTAACTCACTTATCTTCTTTTTTCCATAAGGAGGGTTATTTTTCTTCCATCTGGAAATTTCGTGTCTACAATTACTCAACTTAGTCACAAAGTCTTGTTCTGGTCGGCCAATATCTGAAAACCATCCAGGGGTAATAGATTCAAGTAGACACTCTTGTTTGATCCATCCTTTGTCAAACCGAAAAATTTCTCTCCTCCTTGTAACTTCGTCCTCAATAGTTGCTATTATCGGTATGTGGTTACATTCTACTAATCCCAAGTTTTCTGTTAAAGAGCATGGACATAAAGTATGCCAGTCCTCGTTTGCCAATGCTTTATCCAATCTGCATCTAACCATTTTGTTCCCTCTTCCTCCTTGCCATGATATCGTATTTTCCAAACCTAAAAGTTCAAGTAGACCACAATTTCTTATAATATTATTAAAACCCATAAAGGATCCGATGTTTTTGTCAGGTCTTTTTTTTGTTTTTCATAATTTCTAGTAATCTCATTCAAGTCTCATATAATAAATCAAGGTTCTGTCTTTGTAGTCCATACCTCGCCAGTCTTTCTCGTACTTGATCCCTCTTGTTTTGAACGACTTCTCCATATACAAGTCATAAATACTTTTTCCCGCAAATTTACACTTCAACTTCTATCATTCTGTTACAGGTGTATATAATGTTGTTGTTGAAATCAGTATTGTAATACAATGCCAAACCACCACTTGTTCCTTGTGGATCAACTATAACCATATAGCCAAAATGAAGTCGGAAATAATGAACAAAGTTGTAGTTTGCTTTGTCTCGGATAAAAAAAAGTCTGGTATTTTTATTGATCATTATTTTTAAGAGACTTGATTGATCATTATTTGTATTGATTGTTAAACCGGAACTAGGATAATAGATGATTCAACGGTTGATTTTATTGATTGATGTTAAGAACTGTTATATATATATATATATATATGTATATACATAGTTATGAGTAGGAGCTATGCGAGAGGGCGTGAGTTCAAAGATGTCTGAGCTTCGACGCTATGGTGTTACGGGCGTGAGTTCAGAGACGTTTGAGCTTCGATGCTACTGTTTTGGGCGTGGTGCAGAGACGTTTGCATTCGACACTATGATGGGCGGGGGTACAGAGACATACTATACTAGCGACACTACGAGTATATGTGCATATCCTTATGAGGAAATGTGTGGTGCAGAGAGTAGCTGTATGCTATTAGCGCATTGATTGTTATTTTGTGTGGTATAATAGACACCGTGTTTGTTTTATGCTAGGGCTTAAGCCTACATAGTTGTAGTGCTATGAACTGAGTCAGTGGTTTGCGGTTTAGCATCACATACCTCGCTGGACAACTCCCATGTTGCTCACCCCGCCTTTCTTTTCCCCTTTCAGGTGAGACCGACGAGCAAGAGTGATTATCGGACCGGTGCTATTGGGTTTTTGGGCTTCTATCGCTTTTATCGTTATCGGATTTTTAGGTTTTTTGGACTTTTATCGTTTATGTTAGATTTTCGGATTTATGTTATCTTTATATTTCTGACTTATGTTGTTATCAGTATTTTCAGTTTGACTTATGGTCATGTATTTAACTTGATATTATAATGCGGAGTTTATGATTCTTTCAGTATCTATTATTATGTTAACTTTGCGTTTATATTATTTCGAGGAAACCGGGTGTTACAGCTGACTTGACATGTCCTGCCAGTCGCCCGACCTCCCAAACAAGCATAATAACCTAACTGTCATCACAACTTCTGAAACAAACTTGTATGAAATATATACACTAATCAAAAACATTGTAATCATTACTTGTATATGAAGGCAACGTTATTTCTAAGCGTTGAATTTTATCATGGTTGTATATTTAAAACCTAAATCATCTGCTGTTGCTGCTGAATCACCAACACCGAAGCTTGGCATTTAAGATCTTGTGAAGCCAAGAGATCTCCAACCACGCCAAGTTCTTCGAACTCACTCCATTCCTCAAGCCCTTCCGTGAAAACACTCTTCCTTCCTTTCTCTCTTCCGACGATGAACAGATCATATTCATTTGCAATCGATTTTAACAGTGTTGATGTTTGTGAGGCGTCATCCACTACTTGCTCGGAGTAGATAATGCTGACACCTTCAAGAACATTGCTCTTCACGTCTCTGAGCAGTTCTAAATCGAGCATTCGATCCCAATCAGTTACTTGATTGGCTCTTTGTTCAGAAGAGACCAGACAAACCACTGTGATCTTTATCCGCGCGTTACGAGCCATGCGCTTGGCGAGTGTTAAGGCTTCTCTATCGTCTTTACCTCCAAGGAAAAGCATGCATACTTGGTAAGATGAGAAGTTTGCAGCCGTCTCTCGGATCGTTCTCCTACCATTGTTGCTCCGGTAGATGAAGATTCCGACAGAGCAAGGAGAGAGCTCGAGGACGCTCTTGTTCAGTTTCCGGATCATGATACTGTCGGAAACAATGGCAGATCCATCAGCAGACCAAGTCTGGTGAAAAGGAAGGATGATGAGAGACGTTGTGTTGTTCAAAGCGAGCATACATATGTCTCCATGCATCGTCTTGGGAACAGATATAGCCGTGTAAGTGCTGACGAAAACAGAGCCGAAGAAATCTTTGTGGAACTGATCAAAGGAGGCAATGACGCTCTCGGAGTTATAAGAAGTGTCCTCGCTTTTTCTTATTTGCAAACGGTGAGAGATGAAAACCGGAGAAGCTCGTCCTATGAGCTCCATCAAGTGAAGGACGTAAGTAGCTACAGGACTTTCTCTTGAAGGACAAGTAGCTTCAAGGAGGTTGATCATGGGATGAATGTCGTCGGTTCTGTAGATACACGACAGAACCCTCAACTCGGAGTTTGGTTTCATGTGAAGCATGTTCCGCTTCTCGTATCCTGCATACATCCTCGAAGGATCGTATATACGTCTCAAGATCGGAGGTATGATTGCAGAGTTCAACAAGATGTAAAGAGATAAGATGGTGAAGGTCACAGGCCTAATAGACTGTAAAATGAAGAAAAAAAAAACAACTCAACTGGTTTGTATCTCAAAAATGTTATAAACAAATGTAATATAAGTATATACTTACTCCTCTTTGGAACCCAAACGCATAAGCGCCGAACTCGAAGATGCCTTTAAAGGACATAATAAGAGAGAGAGCAAGGCAGTCATTTGCGGGCATACGGAACAACAAGGCAGGGAGTGTGGTGAGGGCGAATTTGACGACAAAGGATACAAAGACGATGATGAAGATACTTTTGAAATCTGTCCAAGAGTGTAACATAGAAGTATCAAACTCCTCGGCGCATGTAGCCACGAAGAAGGGAAGGAATGTGCCGAAAACCGCGGACTCGAACTTCTGGACGATGGCAGATCCCAAAGGCGGTCCGTGCGGAACCGCTAGGCCTAGAATAAAAGGTCCGATGAAAATAGTTTGCTTGCACCAGTCCGCAAGAACGGCTGACCCAAAGACAAGAATGATGATTAAATATATGTAGAATTTCTTCACGGGACGACCAGAAGGTGTTCTGTTGATGATAACGAACATCAGTGGCCTGAAAACGTATATGGCGAAACAAACAAAGACCACCACTGTCCCTGCACGCTTCAAAGGACGGTTTCCGACAACAACATCTCCGATGAATATGGAACCAAGCCGAGTTTTCTCTTCCCTGAGTTCCTTTAAGAAGACGAGAACCGCAGAGAGGACCGAGGTGCTGAAGTCACTGATCACAGCAGATGACATAGCGAGGCGACCAAGCTCCGAGTTCTGCAGCCTCAGCTCGAAAAGAAGGTTTCCGATTACAGGAAAGGACGAGAGGCATTGGATGGAGTAGATGATGATGATTTCGAAGAAATTCACAACCGGTTCTCCCTTTTTGGTTCCTACATCTCTTAAGATGACGAAGAAGATGAAGGAGCAAACCGTTATAGAGAGCAACACAGAGGAGAGGCCGATGGTGATGGCTTTCTTCCCTGTGTTGCGGACTAGACTCAAGTCCATTTTCACTCCCATCAAGAACCAGAACATCATGTAAGAACACGCACCAACCAGACCAAACAGAGTGTCTTTGTAGTCTTCTGTCGAAAAGAAATTCCTCGCGGGTGTATTCTCTTTCATAAACGACTTGCTGAGAAGAATTCCTGTCTGCAAACAAAACACATTTAGTCGAGCTTGAATCAAAGTAAGAAACAGTTTTTAAAGATTTACTTACAAGCATGTGGGAAGTGAAACGAATCATGCCAAGACGTTTGAATAAGAAATGGAAGAATTGCCATAGGACGGTGACGATGAGGAAAATGATCTCAACATGTGGAAACATGTAGTTCCAGAACTCAATGTTGGCTTTAGGATCTTGGAGCTTAGTGGATGGCCATATCCCGCTCGAGCTCGGATTCATGGGCAGGACGCCGCAGATTGTGTTTGCTTCTCTCCATGTGTCTCTAAGGTAAAGACTCCTATCATCTCCGAACTCCATTGTGACCCAAAAAGAAAAAAGGGTTTCTAACAAGAACAAAGATGATAGAAACAAAACAAGATCAAATGATTATGAAATTGGAAAAAAGCTACAACTGTTTTAAACAAAATGTTTTGGTTAACGGAATTGGAGTGAACCGAAACAACATCTGCTTTTTGTTTCTTTTGAATAACCAATTCTCTAATAATAGTCAAATCTTGTGGGAACAAGAGGCGGCAACATACATTTATACATTACAGATTTCTGGTTAATGGTTATTTGTTAGGTTATTACAGCTTGTTTAGTTGTTAATTTAAGCGCCCATCTACTTCAACAGACAAATGTATTACAAAATAGCTTCAAGAAAATATTTATAACATTTTCAAGATTCCAAAATATTTTTTTTTAAATAGCAAAAAAGACAAATGCAGCAAAAGATTTAACAAGAAAAACTTCACAAACTTTGATCCTGGCCAATCTCTTCCCCCCTTTCTCTATGTTCCTGCAACCTCAAAACACCAAACACAATGCAATGGCCAGTTAGCATCTGCGTTTGCCCCTAAACCCTAAAACGCTAAACTCCATTACACAACCATGTTTTCAGAGTTAACTACATATTTCAATTCAGACTGAGACGAAACTACCAAAAAGCCATATTATGAGCATGGAGAGTAGAGAAATACCTTGGGGATGCAGCAGTAGCAGTCTTTGACTATTGGAAAGGTTGTTAGTTGGCGAAAACGTTGAGCCTAACGCGAGCAGTGACATCAGGGTGAAGTTTGAGTTCGGCTATGTATTCTCCGGTTTCACGGATCTCCGGAAGAGAGACAAGGCGCTTGTCTATATCCCTGTTAAAACCTCAGCCACAGAAGTAACCATATTAGAGACAAGGCGCTTGACCCATCTGAGAAACTATCAAAATTTTCAGTGTTCTGTTACCTTTGGAGCTGCGCCTTGATGATGTCAACAAGGTCTTGTGCTGTGACACTGCCGTAAAAAGAAATATCAAGTTAAAAAGAGGCTAGAAATGATTCTGAAGGCCACGAACACTCAAGACTTACGATCCAAATATTTGTTTGCCTTTACCGCCCTTGCGTTTAACCTTGAAAGCCCCAACGGTTTCGAATACCGTAGCCAATTGTAGCGCCTCTTCTTTCACCTGAAAAAAAAAGAATATTAAAACAAGAGCTTTTCTTGATCACTCAAAAGTCAAAACACACATGATGAGCAAAGCAAAACAAAAACAATGAATGTACTCATCTCAGATTACCCTTTGCTTTTCTGCCTCTATCCTTTCGTTTGCCATCTTCATTTCCCTAGCAAAACAACAACAAGGGTTTATAAAACGCATGTAAAAGATTTTGATATACGAGTTCTGAAGTTGAATGTGAATTACTTGAGCAGAAGCGGAGTCATGAGCTGAGCCTTTCCAGTGGGCAAGAGGAAGTTTCTGAAGAAACCGGCTTTAACGTCCAGTAATTGCCCTTGCTTGCCCAAGTCCAACACATCCTCTTTCAAGATTACCTTTAACAAACAAATACAACATTCTCTTTAACCAGGAACAAAACTAGAGATATAAAAGATTAGCACTAGGCTTATTCAAATTCTCTTTCATCTAAATAAAAATCAAAATAAAAAAAAAAGACTTTACCTTGCGGAGTTTCTTGGCTTTCTTCTGGGCAACAACCTCCAAAGTAGACCTTCGCTGGGATACTTTTAGGGTTTCATTTCCGACGACATTGAAGGTGTGAGACGAACAAAGCGAGGAGCTCCACGAGAGTGACAAAGACGAAGAAGCCATTGGCGAAGCTTATTCAGTTCCCGAGCAGAGATAAGAGAAGCGCTTTCGAGTCTTATCTTCTTCTTATCGGCTTCCTCCGTAACATATGTTTTTTCTCAATGTTTCGAATTTGACCCCATAAGTTTTTGGTCTTTTGGTTTTCTTCCTTATACTTTCTTAATTAGAAAAATTGTCAAATGTGACTCAAACCTTGATTTATATTGCAAAAGTAAACCCAAACTTAAATCAAATACACAAATAATCTAAAAGACTATTGAAATTACACCAGTCCCTTGTGAACAAACAAAAAAATCGAAATTTTTTTACGTTTCTAACTCTCGTAAGTCGTCTGTCCATACGACTTTGCAGTAAGTCGTCCAGAAGACTTATTGAAAAGTCGTCTGGACTAGTTATACTTAGAAATAATTTAAAATTTTTTTAAAAAATATTTTGACAAGTGAAAAATTGAAGTCATGTAATTAACATATGTTTTAAGAGATATAAATTAAGATATAACAAAAGTTAATTGTTTTTAACATAAACAGGTTCGGACGTAAACGGGTTCGGACAAGCCCGTTTTAACATCCCAGGCACCCAACCATTCGGGTACGTATTGACAAAATTTGTAGTTATGTTATTACAAAATATAATTTACTACTTTGATAGAATAGTAATTCATCATTTCCCTTTGCAGGTTATATATGGTTTTTCTTGCTTTCACTTCCATACGATATGTTCTTCCTAATCTGATATGGGCAACGACATGTTTTTGTTTCCATGTGACGTTATGTGTAAACGCCCTTTGCTATGTGACTGTGGGAAGTTACTAAAGCGCGCGTGCATCAACGAATAAAACAGTGGCGGAGCATGGTGTTTTCTTCTTTTTGCATACAGTTCTTGTAATACTATCTAGAAACATACTTATTTATTTTGCTTGAAAACCAAAAAAAACATATTTATTTATCAAAGTAAGGCCAATTAACTACTGACTATAGACAATTGAGGAAAAAAAATTACTGACTAGACAGGCCTGTTCGTTTGCTCAGTTGAATGATCCATCTGGGTGAAGGTGAGTATTGATGTTCGTTTAGTAGACTTAATCGGTACATCCAGATGGATCAGCTGGGTGAGTTTCGAAAACTCAGCTGAATTTTTTCAAAAAAGCTGGCTGAGTCTTCACCATGCATCTAGCTGTAGCTGATTCAGTCAAAAAAAGTCAATGACCAAAATAACTCCGCTACACATAACCCTAAATTTAGTTTTAATCTCTCAGGCTCTCTCTCTCACGCTCTCTCTCTCTCTCTCTCTCTCTCTCTCTCTCTCTCTCTCTCTCTCTCTCTCTCTCTCTCTCTCTCTCTCTCTCTCTCTCTCTCTCTCTCTCTCTCTCTCTCTCTCTCTCTCTCTCTCTCTCTCTCTCTTTTGGCGGCCAATCTCTCTCTCTCTCCGGCGACCTCTCTCTCCGGCGACCCCTCTCTCCGGCGGCCCCTCTCTCCGGCGACCTCTCCCTCTCGCTCAAGTAAGATTGTGTTGTGAGTTTTCTGTTTTGTTGAATTGCTTACATATGAAATCCAATCTCTCTTTCAGGTTCTCTCTCTCAGCTCCGGCGACCTCAGCTCCGGCGACCTCAGCTCCGGCGACCTCTCTCTCTAACTCAAGTAAGAGTCTCTGAGATCTCAATGTTGTGGGTTTCTGTTTTGTTTGGAATAGTTTTATCACCTCACCATATATGAATCTCTCTCTCTCTCTCTCTCTCTCTCTCTCTCTCTCAGATTCTCTCTCTCTCTCTCAGGCTCTCTCTCTCACTCCGGCGACCTCAGCTCCGGGGACCTTAACTCCGGCGACCTCTCTCTCTAACTAAAGTAAGAGTCTTTGAGATTTAAATGTTGTGGGTTTTTCTGTTTTGTTTGGAATAGTTTTATCACCTCACCATATATGAATCTCCCTCTCTCAGGTTCTCTCTCTCACTCCAGCGACCTCAGCTCCGGCGACCTCTCTCTCTCGCTCAAGTAAGACTCTCTCGCTCAAGTAAGACTCTCAGGGATCTAAATGTTGTGGGTTTTGTAGATTGTTCTTCTTCAAGTCTGTAGTTTATAAGTCTGTACTTTGGAATCAATTATCTTCAAGTCTCTAGTTTATATCCTATAAGTTATGTTATGGGTTTTGTTTGCATCTTCAAGTCTCTAGTCTGTACATTAATAACTTTCATCTTCAAGTCTCTAGCCTGTGTCCCACCTTTCTTTTGGTGTCTAGCAGGTGCAACAAGAAGCTTTCTCATTCTATTAAAAAATGACATCCATCCCTGGATCTGATGTGAGTATATTCCACTCTAATCTTTTATTTGATCTCAGTTTTGTCAAGTGCTTTTCTTATTGTCTTGAATCTTCAAATAAGAATCTTATATGGAGTGACGAGCAAACACGGTTCTTTCTTCAACTAAGACTTGATGAGAGTCTGAAAGGAAACATAAGAAAGCAGATGGTTAATGAGGCTGGGAGACAGGTGATCATGGATAAGTTCTATGAGGCATTTGGTATAAAAATTCCATGGAGAAAATTTGGGATAAAGTACAATACTTGCAAGAAGCAGTACGACTCTTTTAAGAAGTTGACTCGGAACAGAACGGGACTTGGTTTTACTTCAACTGGATCCATCAACATGAGTGAGGACTGGTGGAATGAGCGATGCAAGGTACAAGTTCTATAATTCTCTTAACTTTACTGGTTCAGTTTTGATTGTGTTGTTGGAAAAATAATGATGTGATGATGATTCTGTGTTATGTTCAAGCAAAGAGTGATGAATATATTTCTTTGAATTTTCTTTGAATACAAAATGTAGTCATTTGTGTAGAGTACTAGTATCATCTAGACTCTTTGACTGTTACTGTGTATTTTTTTGAATGTTTCTATGTATTCAAAGTGGAAATACAGTGTTCTCACTTTGAATTTTCTTGTTTCAGGAGTGGCCTGGTGCTAGAAAATTTAAAGACAAGCCGGTAGCAAACATGGATTTGATGGAGAAGGTATATGGGACAGTTTATATTAGTGGAGGTGAAGGTTGGTCTGCTCAGCAAGGTGAAGATGTTTTAGACACAAAGCACACAGATCATGATGATGAAGATGATGCTGAATCAAGGCGTGATGTCCCTACTCAAGAAGCTGTTGGGGATGAATCAAGGCGTGGTGTCCCTACTCAAGAAACTGATGTCGCATCTGAATCAAGGAATGTTGGCCCCTCTTCTTCTAGGTCAAAGGTTAATAAAAAAAGATCAAGGGCTGTACAAGCAGGACAAGCTGTGGCTGATGTGATTAGGGAGAGTGTTGAGTAGAACTGTCAAATGGGCCGTCCAGAGCCCATTTGGGCATGACCATATGGACCATTTCAGTTATGGGCAATATTGGGTGGTCCATATTGGACAATGGTCCAAAAAATGCCCAAGACCAATAAAAACCATGTCCAAATGGTCTAGCCCATGGACACCCATTAATATGTATTTGTATTTAAGTTATATGTTTCACATTCATATTATTCATAATAATTTTTATATTTATATAAATTTCACAAAATCCATAATTTATTTATTTGTACTTATATAAATTTCACAAAATCCATAATTTATTTATTTGTGTTTAATTAAATTTTATAAAATTTGTAAATATCATTTTTTGTAAAACAAGTAATGTTTCAAATTTATTTGTGCTTAATGTTTCAAACATAACAAAGTCTGTAACTCAAACATAACAATTAACAAAGTCTCAAACTCACAGTATCAAATATAATAAAGTCTCAAAAGATAACAAAGTCTCAAACATAATGTGTTGACTTAGTGTTTCTTGATCGTCATTGGAACCGTTCTTCTAAAGTAGCTCTTGGTTTATGGTCTCTGAAGGAAAGGTGAAGAGAATCAACTGCTCACATTGAATGAAGAAACAAATCAGATCTTACTCACACAAGAAAGTTACTTTTATCAGTTTCATAAACAAGAACCGAGAACAACGTCAACAAGTACAACAAACAAACTGCTTCCATTTCATCAGAACCTAACCTAGTATTACGGATGTACAAGAAACTAATGTGTCTAAACTATCATTCGTGATCAGTTGACTTAAAGCAAATACATCATCAAAGAAACTATCAGTTCTAAAGCAAATCATCAAAAAACAGTGCTATGAGAGTTATCACTCAGTTTCAAAGTATTTAGCACTCAGTTTGATTCAGCTAAATAGGAAACAATCCAAACTTAAAGATGGGAGAGCAAACATAATCATACCTCTTTTCTCTTTCTAAGAAGTAAACTCAATCTCATCACCAATTTCTTGAAAGCCACGGAACCAGTTCCTCGCGCAGATCAAAGCTTGAACATTTGTGGGTAGTAGACAGCTTCTATACTTGTTGAGGACTCGGCTACCGATGCTAAAGGATGATTCCGACGCCACTGTTGTGATAGGGATACTGAGCACATCGCAAGCCATTGAAGACAACTCTTTGAAGCGGCTTGCATTGTCCTTCCAGTATGACACAGCATCCAAACTTCTAAAGCTGTCAATATCAACCACTGGCTCGCTCAAGTATGTGTCTAATGCTGATTTCCCACTACCACCCGTCTTTTGAGAGCAGTAAGCATAAAAGCCCTGTAAACAACAACAAAGAAATGATCAGAGTCTGAAACGGTTTAAAAGGAACGTTTCTAAAAGGCTAAAACATCAGCTCAACAACAGTAAGCACTAAAACAAGAATCATAAAGAGATAAACTTACATCATATCCTGAAGGGATGCTGTGTCGAGGAGCATGTGAAGTAGATGCTCTAGTGATGCTTGTGTCTTTCTTATATGCTCCGTAAAGCTTGACCATCTTCTCACGAATATACTCCACGTTCAATTTGGCAGTGTCAGGATCTAGAATATTGTAACAATACTCTAAAAACGCAAGCTTCAGTCGAGGATCAAGTACTGCCGCAATTGCTAATATGCCACTGAACTCTTCCCAATATTTGTTGAACTTCTCCTTCATGGCTTTCACCATTTGACAGATAACTCGATCCTCTGAATCTTCATGAGCTCTCAACCAACACTTAATCGACCATACTTGCATAAAATATAAATTTGCTGTCGGGTAAGATGAACCGGAAATGAGCTTTGTGATTTCAGCAAATGGTTCCAGTAGCTTGCATATCAGTTCTGATCTGTCCCACT
Organism: Brassica napus; assembly: GCF_020379485.1. Classification (NCBI taxonomy): domain Eukaryota; kingdom Viridiplantae; phylum Streptophyta; class Magnoliopsida; order Brassicales; family Brassicaceae; genus Brassica; species Brassica napus. The sequence goes on from NC_063434.1 coordinate 15,743,354, forward strand.
CTTGCTCAGATGGAAAGCTCTTGTAGCTCTTATCAACTTCTCCAAGGTTTCTCAAGGCATTCTTAAACTCAATAGCCCTTGATAGCATCATGTGTGTTGAATTCCAGCGTGTTGTCACATCAAAAATCAGACCCGCCTTAGCCGCTTCAGCTCGGACTCCAACTGTTTCGACACAGTTCTGAAACATAATCTCTCTAGACTGAGATGCTTTCACATACTTAACGCTCTCCCTGATCTTATCTAAAGCTCCACTGATAACAGCCAAACCATCTTGCACAATTAAATTTAAGATGTGAGCTGAGCACCTCACATGAAAGAAATCACCATCGCACACCAAATTCCTTTGCAGCTTCCTCTTCAAAATAGCCTGCATAGTATCATTAGCCGATGCGTTGTCTACTGTTAGAGAAAAAACCCTTTTCTCTAACCCCCACTCCTTTAACAACTCCGTCAGCTTCAAGGCTATAGCAACACCAGAGTGTGGAGGCGGAAAAGCACAAAACGATAAAATCCTTGTCTTCAATACCCAATCATCATCTACGAAGTGGACTGTCAAGCACATGTAGCCTTCTATCGTTATGGCTCTCCACAAATCTGTTGTTAGGCAAACTCTTCCAGGGATGTTAGCCAAGACTGCCTTCAGCTTCCTTTTCTCCTTCTCATAGATCTTGTACACATCAGACGCAGCTGTGTTGCAAGACCAAAACTCTATAGTCGGATTCGCATAGGTGAAAGCTTCTCTGACCTTCTCATACTCGACAAAAGAGTAAGGAAGATTGTGCTGAATGATAGCCACAGCAATCATCTCGCGGAACACTTCCATATCCAGCTTTTTAGGAGCACTTCTAGGAGTACTTCCGGGAGTTTTTGAGCAAGTCCTCATATGGCGATTCATGGTATTAGTTCCATTTTGACGCAGATTCAAGCAATAACTCTTTTGACAGTAATTACATCTAACATCAGTTCTACCATCAGAATATTTTTCCCCTACTGTGAAGTTATTCCAGCACTTAGCACGACGTCTACTTGAACTACCACTACTGGTACCTTTTTCTGAAGAAGCAGTTTCTTGAGGCATTGGATCATCCTCATGGACCTCGTCATCATCTTCATGTTCCATGTCTTCATCTTCAACATAAAAGTTATCTTCGTCAATCAGGTTTGGAGTATCAAAGTTCATTGTCCTGTAACAATTAGACAAATGCTTAATCAGTCCACATACACATGTAATAACACAACAGATACACATAGAACAGACGTGTTACGTTCATTTAAAGCAAAGAACATGAGCTATTATTAACATGGCTGTAACATGTAAGTCTCAGGGAAATACCAACGAGCGTAAGCTTAATCCAAAGTATCTAAACCAGACAAGAAGCTTAAGCATAATCCAAATCTCAGAGAAACATGCTAAAAAGTTTAAGAATCTAACCCTCAATGAACCCTTCTTATGAGCACTGAGCAGATGAGGCCTTCAGTTTCAATCCAAAACCTTCAATAAGAAAATGTTTTGGTTTAAAGGGTTTCGATAAAACTATCAATGATCAGTGATCAAGCAAGCGATTCGATACTTACGGATGCGAAGAAGAATACTCAAGCAAGCGATTGACGAGAAGGTGAAGGAGAGAGACAAAAAAGCTCTGGAGGAGAAAACACAGTATGATAATCAAAACACAGTATGATAATCAAAACACAATATGATAATCTCGAAACTTACGGTTAATGCGAAGAAGAGAAGGAGAGAGACGACAGAGCCGAGACGAGAGTCGAGAGAGAGAGAGAGGAAGGGCCGAGACAAGAGAGAGAACTGGAGAATCGCAAGAAATTACATGTGGAGGTGATGATTGATGAACCCACAAGCATAGATCGAGCTACAAACACAGATCGTTTATGGAGGAGAAGTGGAGAATCGCCAGAACCGCGAGAATCACCAGAATCGCGAAAATTATTTTTCCCCAAATTAAAAAACCCTAATTTTTTTAATGGTTTGGGCCGCCCAGAGCCCATTCGGGCAGGACCAAATTGTCCACGGGTGAAAACGGTTTTACGCCCAATTGGACCATTTGTTATTTGGTCAAGCCCATGAACCGCCCATCACAGTTTGGACTGGTCAAGCCCATGGACGGCCCGACCATTTGACAGCTCTAGTGTTGAGTCTCGAGACAAGATTCTTTCTCACAAGAATCATCTAATAGAGAATCATCCCGAGTTTAGTTGTAGTCAACTTCGAGCCATGGAGGTTCTTCACTCCTTGTCTGCTGTAAGGATGTGGTCTCCTCTCTACAAAGCTTCAATTAACCACCTCAAAGAAGATGCTGCGAATCGTCAGACTTTCTTGTTTTATGGAGATGATGAGAACAGGGTTCTTTATTTGGAGTTTGCAACTAGTGAAAGCAGAGATCATTGAGGAGTTGTTTATGTTTTATGTCTCTGTCTTAGTTTAGTATGAACTCTAGAATGAATCATGTTTTAGTGACTGTTTATGACAATATTTTTATGAGTTTCACCCTACTGAAATGTCTATGTTTATTTTTATTTTGAAGTGGCAATACAACTCTTGTGGATAAGCAGTTTCTACGTAGCAGCTCTTATACACTTCTAGCTTAAAGTCTCCAAGATAAAATGAACAGTAAGGTATGTGGTTATAAGAGCTTTTAGTGGATTTGGGTAAACTTATTGCTTGAGAGTTTACAATCTTCTCTGCCCACATTTTCGCATATTTAAATGAATCAGACTAGAGAAAAGAAGAAAAATCTTAGTCATTTTCATAAAGGAGTTGGAGATTTAGTTGAGAGTACGTATAGTCTAGTAGAGAGATAGCAAGCTGTTGAAGGTGGAAACATGAGCACACCCAATAACTAGTGATCCCACATGACTATACGTGTCATTCTTCTATTTAGTTGGTTTCTAAAATTTTCTTATTAATTTTCTAAACACAGTTTTCATTTACATGTCTAGTGTTTTTGTATTTATCTCTGCCCACATTTTCGCATATTTAAACTCAATGATAACACGGCAGTAGCACAATAGTACTAGACTACTAGTATGAACCAATAGGAGATAAGCCACATTCTATTGTTTGTTGTCACTTATAGACGGTATAGTTCATAGAAAATTATATATATCATTGTTCAGAGTACGGTGTGAATATATGATAATTTAATTGGTTGTATGCTTGATGTGGTTTCAGGACACATTTAGGTTCTTAGTTGAAGATGACGACATGGATTTGATACTAGATGAGGAGAAACACATGTTTGCTCTTTTAGATGAAACGTATGGAGTAGCAGAAACAAATACTAACAAACAGTTAGTGAGGACAAACCGAGGTGGAGGTTGGCGTCGAGTGCAACGCTTCATGAACGATTCCGAGGTACAGTGCTATGAGATTCTTCGCATGAACCAAGCAACGTTTAATAGCTTATGTAAGATACTATCAGAGAAGTATCAGCTAGAAGAGACTTGCCATGTTTACTTAGAGGAGAGTGTAGCAATGTTTTTAGAGATGGCTGGACAAGATTTATCCGTACGGGCTTTAGCTGAGAGATATCAACATTCATCTGACACAGTGAATAGGAAGATAGATGAGGTTTTAAGTTCTTTGTTGAAACTTGCAGCAGACATTGTGAAACCTGAAAGGGATGAGTTTGCAAGTGCTAGTCCTATTCTAGTAGATGATCCGCGATATTACCCTTTTTTTAAGGTTTGCATAGGTGCTTTAGATGGAACTCATGTGCCGGTTCGTCCTCCTTCTGGGAATGTCGATCCATTCAGAGGTAGAAAAGGAGAACCAACTATGAATGTCTTAGCTATATGTAATTTCAGCATGAAATTCATATATGCTTATGTTGGGGTTCCTGGGAGAGCACATGATACAAAAGTGTTGACATATTGTGCTAAGGAAGAAGCTTCTTTTCCTCATCCTCCAGTTGGAAAGTATTATCTAGTAGACTCTGGATACCCAACTAGAACTGGTTATTTAGGACCTCACCGTAGAGCTAGATATCACCTGGATCAGTTTGTTAGAGGAGGACCACCGACAAACAGCAGAGAGTTATTCAACCGAAAACATTCTGGCTTGCGTTCGGTAATTGAAAGGACATTTGGAATATGGAAGGCTAAGTGGAGGATTCTTGATAGGAAGCACCCTAAGTATGAGCTGAATAAATGGGTGAAGATTGTGACAGCAACAATGGCTCTCCACAATTTTATAAGAGATTCAAACCATGAAGATTGTGATTTTGCACATTGGGAAAGAGTGGAAGAATATGAACATCATGGGGATGAAGATGATCATGTTGCATACGTACCAGCTGGAGATACAGTCATGGAAGCTATACGAGATTCCATTACTGAAGAGATGGTGAGAGGACGTCGACTACCATACTAGATGTAAGTTGTTTGATAAGTAGTTGTTTGATGGTGTCTTTTGAAACTTTGTAATGTGAATTGATGATCCTTTTGTGGTAAATGCTTATTCTAGTATGGGTTTGTAGTTTTGTTTCCTTTGGACCAATTGATAATGCAAACTTATTATCCTTTTATGTTTAAGTTTTTATTTACCATGATCTATTTAAAGTTTTTGAGATTATCTTATCTTTATTTATTTTTGGAATTGGTTTTGAGTTATCAATATATCAAAACCATTGTTGGATTTTAGTGTGTTAAAATTTATCATATATCAAACAATTGTTAGACTTTTATTTAAATATTTTAATCAAATTTACAAAATTATAGTCATTATTTATAATTTCATTGTCTTATCCATTAAAATAAATTTATGAAATTTAAAACAGAATTTTAAAATTATTTTTTTTGTAATTGTAATTTAGATAAGATATTAAAATTAACAGGATTAGTATAAATAATAATCATGATTTAAGAGTAAGATATAAATAAATTAAATACATGTCCATTTTAGTCATTTTGTCATCAACTGCATTTGGATGCAAATGTAAGTTCAAAAAAAATGAACAAACGAACGCAGCATCTGGATGCTTCATCTAGATGCACTTTCCAAATGTACAAACGAACAACACCCAGGTAGAGCATCTGACTGATCCATCTGGATGCACCTTCCAGATGTACAAACCAACAGGGCCATAATGATCTAGCTAAAGAATTACGCAGGGTGGTAGTAGTGATACTGTAAATTTGTATGATGATTATACATATCTATTCGATTTTACAAAGGTTTTTTCTGTAACTGATGATTTTACAAAAGCTTTTGTATGATGATGATTATACATATCTATTCGATTTCAGAATGCACGTAATCTCTGAACACGAAGTTCTTCTCTTTCTCATGTAAAGCATATGCAGAAGCAGCCGAGATTAGAGCTAAACCGGCCAGAACCAACCGAATCTGGACATCTGAAGGAACACCGGCCGTGGCGGCCAAGAAAACCGTTGTTCCGACAAGGAACTTCTTGACGATCTGGAAACCGTTGTATGCTCCTTTGCAAGAGGAACACACTTGTGTATGCTGCTCAAATCTATCCAGCATCTGTTTTTTTTAAATGGTTCAATTACCACATTCAGACATGTCAGCTCTGACACATGTATATAATAAATCAATGATGTCTAGAACGCATGGATTCAATGGCTTACCTCGCGCTTGGTTAAGACAGTGGAAGGGAGAGGTTGGTTAGCTGCAGTGGAGCCGAACCACTCAGGCTGACTCTTGCCATACCGTCTGAGCCAGTTCCTGAAAGCTAGAACGAAACGGTCTGCTTGTGTTGGAGTGAACGTGAGCTTCGTGTACTGTTTGTTCACATCGTAGTCTGGTGACTCCATTGATTTAGAGAGGAATACTTTCTCTTGTCCCTGAAGTACAATCATGTCTCCGTCGTAGACTAAGTTGGAAGTCCAGTGTTCGTACCATCTTGGTACAACCTAACAAGAAACAACATCAGAAGACTTGTGCAGACAAATGAGATTTGACATGGAACCAAGCTTTACCTGCCACCAAGCAGGTCCTGGTACAGAGAACTGGAAGAAGTTACGGGCGCTGCAAACAATGGAACGGGTCTTCCCTGGAGCCATTGGTATATTGAATGAGCAAATCCATATAACCCATTTTTGGTTACCGACAATCGGTAGCTTCGCATCTATCTCAATTCTGTACACAATCCCAACAAGTAAGGAAACTGTATGCTAATCACTTATGTGTTGTGTGTGAAACTCAAGACTCACTTGTTAAGAGAATAGCAGGGAGCAACGAATTTTGCGGTTATCTTTGGACTGTCGTCATTGGCACCTTGGAAACCCCAAGGACCACTTGACTCCACCTTGAAGGGCAATGGTTTGGCTCTGTCTCTTCTTCCTGTAACCTGCTTACAACATAGCCTATCCTGAGGATGGTTTCTTTAGAGAAAACGTAAACACATATGGGGGCTTTGAGAGAGAGAGAGAGAAACACACCTTGTGATGAGCAAAATCGATATGGGAAGGATCAGATACGTTTTCCATGAGAGTATCATACCCATAGAAAAGATCCCTTTGAATTGTCACCGTTGAAAACTCTGGTTTATCGAAGTCATCCGGCAACCTAAAAAAAAAAAAAAGAGAGTTAAAGATCAGAGCAATATTAAAGTTTCCGCACTACTTGTTTGGGTTGTTACCTAGGGGGTTGAATGGAATTGGCTCTGTCCCATCCATTTTCATCAGGCCACACAAAGAGAAGACCTTGAGACACCATTGTTGGGAACTTAATAGCGCAAGCTCTAGGAGATTTAACAGCGCGAGCTTCAGGACCTGAAGTAGCAGCCTGTGGAATCTTAGTGCAAGATCCACACCCGGCAAAAGACCATCCATGATATGAACACTGCAAGTGTCCGTTCTCATCAAGCCTTCCTTCCTACAAAACCACACAATGCATCAATCAACACATCTACTTCCATATATACACATTACAAAGCTATTCAAATATCCAGACTTAACCAGAAAGACTTTCTTTTGTGCATGTCAATAAATATATAACTGTTGTGATTCTGATGTTAATATTATATTCAAAAACATGCATGAAGCTGACTTGTTATATGAATACAATAAACAATAGTTTTATTTATCTATTCCAAACCAATAGACCTAATTAAACTACTAGTCTTTCAAGAAACAGAGGGAGAGAGATTACAGAGAGAGGAGCAAGGCGGTGAGGACAGAGGTCATCAAAGGCGGCCCATTTCTGATCGTTCCGATCGAACCAGAGGACGAGGTTTCGACCCAGGAGCTGAAACCGGGTAGGCGAATTCGGATCCAGATCTTCAACCAGAGAAACCGGATACCAGTGATCTCTCCACTTGAACTCAGACCCTTCTTCGCCGTGCTCTTCTTCGATCCGACTCTCCTCCGCCGGATCTGAAGTGGGTACTGAGGGTGGCGCCGCCACGCGAAGAGGGCTGTCGAGAAGTTTCCGTCTTTGAGGAGAAATCGAGACTCTGGACGGGAACTTCGCGGAGTTGGGAGATAAGAAGGGAATCTTTATGGATTTAGATTTGGTGAGTGTCGCTGAAGCTGAAGAGACTAAAACAACTGACATTGCTTCTTTCGTAGGAATGATTTTTGCTGAAACCTGCGAGAAGAACAAGGAAGAGATGAAGAAGAGATTGCGTGCAAGTTTTGTGTTTTACCATTTGGTGTTCTTGTCTTTTAACGCCAAACTGTTTGAACAAATGTTTAACACGTGGCAGATTTTGGCACTTGGCATATATGAATGCTAATCAGAGATCTCAGTGTTTTGTTTTTCCAACCAAATCTATGGATGGCACTGAACGACCAAATCTATGGCTTCTGCTTGTTTTCAATTTCAACATTAGCATCTGGGATTCTGGGTTTTCGGACCAGTTAAGCATCCAACAGTTTCGGATAAATGTGTAACGATATGATTTGACAGTCTTTTTCTCCAGATTTAGTTCCCTTAAATAACGTTTTCCCCAACGATATGATTTGCCAATTGTGTTATCTGTAACCTAAGTCCCGCGCACAATTCTTCTGTAGGATCAAGATTTCTTGATAGCATAACTGGTATACTAATCCTCAGCTTTAGCTCATGATTAGGTAGCCCCAATGTCTTTATACTATTAAAAAAACTCTGGTGAAAAAACGAAGTCATCTTTTGAATTCATAAGCACATCACTAAACACTTCTCCCATGTCTGAATCAATGTCAGCAATTGTGCACATCACTATACACTTCTCCACCTATATAAACATGAAAAATTGTTTAAGGAAAGATAAAAGTAAATCAGAGTAAGAACAAATAAGTGTACAGATTTTCTAGGCATTACAATAATCAAACATTTGAGGCACAGATTTTCTAGGTGTGTGAACAAAAAAATTCATCCTTTTTTAAACTCCAATCACCAAAATAGAGGCTTTGAGTCCATAATTGCTAATGATATCTCATCGTGTGGTAACCTACATATATAGAATAAAAAGAAAACTAAAAATACTCATGGTCGATTAGTTTAAGGAAAACATTCCAACAAACATGCCTGAAGTGAATTATTGACTAAAAGTTCATAATAGACACAAAAACTTCCACCTCTGCCATATTCGAATTTAGGTGTGATATCTGACACATTATAGGCATTGGAGATGCCCCAATCTTCAGCCAAAAAATATATATTCAAATATACAATTAGAAACACTACTAATATAAGATCCACCATCAATGAGAAACTGTCTAAATCTGTAAATATTTAACTTTTCAAATTTTAATCTTTCTAAACCTCAAAACACAAATCAGTGAATGTTGACTACAAACCTGAATATCATCAGCAACATCTGTTGCAAATTGACCCCATAATACAGGTGGGAGACGTTCGTCCCTAATTCAAATAGAAGATGTTAGTCTTTTAAAAATTGTATTTGATGTTGTGGTTGAATATAAGTCGTGTTTTGTCTTCGATAGATACTCAGGTTGAGAAGTTCAATAGAAATCTTGTTGGTGTCTTTTCCATTGACCGAAACAACCTCAAGATGGGTCACTTTTACTATTTGTCCGATAACATTTAGAAAATTAAAATTCAACTTTTGGTTTATGAAAATGCAACATATGCTAAAATTCAACTTCAAGATGGTATATGTCAATAGTTTTTTCTGATTAACTAGGCGACGAAGTCACTGATGCTGGATGCATTAGTCGTTATTACATAAGACATGCAGAGTGGTGGGTTACCATGTGGATGCAAGATATACTGAGATGGAGAAGGATAAACTGAGGGTTTATGTCTTGATGTAGTCGTTGAAGTAGTTGATGAGGCAGTGTGCGTCGGAGAGTAAACCAGGAGGCATGAGGAGTGGTAGAGACCATGTGGACGCAAGGTGCTGAGCTGGTGTGGGATAAACTTGAGGAGCAAGTTTATACCATGTGGAAAAAGTAAGAGATAAACTTGGTGAGCAAGTTTATGCCTTGAGGAATAAATGCATTTCAAGAAAAAGAAAGTATATTTATTGATATAGAAGTTGTCAATATCCATGTTCCTTGGAAGCTAGAGTTTCAGGAACATAAAGATCACTATAAAAGAGTTATTGAGTCGTGTGTATTCCATAAGATACCGGCTATTATTATAGATGAAGGGTGAAAATCCCTTAGGGATGTTCTTGGATCGTGCTGAAGCAAATGCTGAAGTACTGACGACAGGGAGACAAGTTTGGATAGATTAAGAGTCTTTCAGTAGTAGCTGTTAGGGTGTCAATAGGCTGTGTAAAACTGATAAGCAAGTCTTGTAATAGATTATTTAGGCGGTTTCTAATAAAGCATAGTTGGTTGCTTGTATCCGATTGTCTCTTGATTTATCTTTTGCATTACTCAATTGTGGTGTCATCTTTGCACTAACAGTTTAGAATATGTAGCATATATAAAAAAAAAATAGAATAGTGAGGAATGATACTAACCAACCAAGTAGTCCCGGTTGAAAGTTCCATCTAGTATGGTTTTGCAATTGGCCAGTCACTGCTCTTGGTAAATCTTCACAGATTCTCACACAGGTTGTTGACATGACGTTTATCTTGTAAATGTGATTCGTAGTACGATATGATCCACTTGAATGGTTCATATAGAATTTTATGAAAAAAATTGACCTGCCTTCAGCCATGAAAGAATCAAATTGGTTCACTAAATCCTTTTTCACACTTGTATGAATTTTGTAACCTTATTTAAGAATTAAGTCAACACATTCATGTTAGATCACATAGCATATAGAACTGAAGTTAGAAATAAATTCATGTTAGACCATGTTATCAATCATTGCATTCCATATATATAGGCATTACAGTGAGATAAGTAAGACATTAATGTTACTTACATTAGCATCGATGAGCACCATTTCAACGATGAGACCACTGACCGCCAAGTACTTCTTCTGAACATGTGTTTATTTAGAGTTTCTTTCTTTTTACATTAATTATATGTAGATTCAAGAACCAAGGTTTCCACATTTTTAATGTATTGGAATGTCTCTTTTCAAAACAAATACTACATAAACAACATTACAAAATTTACCGAAGTAAACAAAAAATTCAATCTAAAATAGTTTTTTTTTTACAGCCTATCTAAAATAGTTATTTTCATATATTTCTAAAGTTTAATGGCTCAAATTATAATATATGATCAGTAATAATTTTTATTATGCATGTTGTTGACCTGTTTATAGCTCAAACTGTAAGATCTAATCAGTTAATGCGGTTTTTAGTTAAAATAATGAATATTAATGATAATTATGTGTTGAAGTGTTATTTAAACAAAAAAAGTTTTATACATGTTTCAAAACTAACTAGATATAAAACATAAAGAAATTTCTCAAATTATAATATATGATCAGCAATAAATTTTATTATGCATGTTATTGATCTGCTTATAGCTCAAATTGTAATATCTAAACTACTTAACGCATTGATGAAAAATATATGTTGAAGCATTATTAAAAAAAAGATTAGTAATGTTATAAGTAGAGAAGATAGAAAGAGGAATTGGTGTGTCTTATTCATTGAGTAATATATCATTTTATATAGGATTACAATAGTGTGGAGACAAAGTCTAACTTGGAGTGAGGAACAAGTATATTTAGGACTTTCCAAATGGACATCACCACAATATTTATAACACTTACCCTTGATGTCCATTATACCAAAGTGCTTTCAAAACGCCGTAGATGCTGTTTCGTTAAAGACCTTATCAAGAAAACCCAATGGGAAAAACCATGATTAAGGAAAAAAGAGTATAGCGCGTAATGACTTTCCCTCATGTGTACATACGTCAAGATCTTTGAGATGATGTAGTCTGATAAGATGAACTAACTTCTTGAAAGTAGCAGTGGTTAGCGGCTTGGTGAATAAGTCAGAGAAATTGTCACTTAAACGAACTTGTAGGACGGACATCGACATTCTTCTGCAGTGTATGAGTCTTGATATGATTTGATATTTTTCTTCAATTCTCTTGACTTCAAAATTTTAGATCTGTTATAGACTTTCAACTTTGAAATTATAATAATTCTTTCGGGTGTCTATCATTTGTGTGTTCTTTGTTTAATGTTTAGGGTTTTTGCTCAGGGTTAGGGTTTCGTACTGATAGCGTATTATAAGTAGAGAAGATAAAAAGAGGAAGAAGTTGGCAGGACAGAAAGAAATGGATGGAGCGAGAGAAAACCCTAGCCGCTAGCGACCCAAAAGGTGATTCTCAGATCTGAAGCCCCCCATCCCCGACGTCTTCTCCGATCTGACCCTCCGGCCTTTCCAGACTCACAAGGGAGACTACCAACACTCCTTGTGTTTTCTGTCGTCTAGATCTCCTACGTATCTCTCTGGCTTCTTTGCCACGTCTACTTTTTTCATCGTTCTCTCTCTCAGTCTGTCTCTACTCCGGCCTCCCTCTAGCAAACTGCTAAGCCCCAGTGAACCCTACATCATGTCTCTATCATCGATGATTGTGCGTAAAGGTGGACCCTCCACCGTGCGTCGCAAGCTTGACTCGGAAGATGAGATCATCCGAATCCCGGACTGTGATCTTGATGCTGTGGCCGATCGCTTCCGTCTGACTCTTATTGGACGAGTTTTTAACCTTCAAGGACGAAGCATTGATGCTTTGATCCACCTTCTCCCTCGTAACAGGATCTGGAATGTTGAGGGGCGAGTCAGAGGGATCAATCTTGGCAACGGGCGTTTCCAGTTCGATTTTGACAATGAAGCTGACCTCCTTTCCGTCCTAAACAAGCGTCCTTGCCACTTCAACCAATGGAGTTTCGCACTCGAGCGATGGGAACCTTTCACCAGTGAATCTTTTCCCAATACAATTCCTTTCTGGATCAGTGTAACAGGAGTCCCAGTGCACTTCTGGAATGATCAGACTTTCATTGCAATCTCGAAGCCCTTGGGAACTTGGATCTCCCTCGATTCAAAAAGAGCAAGGATTCAAGTATCTGTCAATGTTGACATGCCCATACAATTTGAACGTCGCATCGAATTCCCAAATGGAGATATAGGAAGGGTCTCTTTCTTTTATGAGGGCCTCCACCGATCCTGCTATACCTGTCATATGATCTCTCATGATGAGAATGTTTGTCCCCAGCTTACACCGGAGGAGCGTGAACTTAAACGACAACAACGAGCAATCATTAACGCTCAAGGGGACACTCTCTCTATCCAGACGGGACACGACGGTCGGGTTCCGAACTTGAAAAGGCCTCGTTCCCCTCTCCATGAACGCAATTCGCCCCCTCCAGGGCGACAGAGGACCTCTCCATCCAACCTATCTGAGCGAGACTATCGCAGGGAAGGAAAAAGGCACACTCACTCACCTCCTCGTGATACCAGAGCGTATCGCCCTACCCAGAAAGATTATCCAAGAGATAATGATAACTTGTATCGCAACAACACTCGTAAGGAAGATGTCTGGAGACGCTTAGAAGTACCACCGCGTGCTTCTTCCGCATATGGAAAGATCAATTCCTCTCGTACTTCACGTAGAGAGAATCCTTACCCCCAAAAGAACAGAGAGAACAAGCAACCGATGCCGTACAATGGACGTTACTCAAGCAAACGACAACAGGATACACGTGAATGGCGCCCTCGTTCTCCTCCGAAGATCATCCCTTCCACTGATATGGTGCCAGTCTCTTCTCGCACTCCTCATATGGAGCAAGAAGGCCCTTCTCGTGCTGTCTCGGACTCCCAGAGAACTATCTCGGATCAATTTGGACACCTCGAATTGGGTGAAATATGCAAGGAAGATCAGCCAAAGAGCCCAATTGCTGAAACTGATGAAGAACGTCTAAGACGTATCAAGGGGAAAGGCCATATCACTGATACTCCTACCTCGCGTGAACGTGAACCAGGACGTATCCGATCTTCTACCCTCATCATCCGAGAACCAGCAACTGATACATTAGATCGCCAACCAATCAAAACTCCGCATACTGCGGCTCCTCCTCCTGATCATACGGATAAGAACCCCAATCCCCTAGACATGGAGCTTGATATCGATTTTGATCAGGAGCTGGATATTACTCTCACTGAAGAAGAGATAGCTCTGGTCGATAGCCTGGCCAAGGATGCTGAACTTGTTGAAATGGATGCTGAAATGATGGAAAACGATGACCTCCTAGACGAGATACCTGACGAGGCTGCGGAAAAAATCGACGCCATCTCACAGCTCTCTCCAACAAATGTTGAGGTTACAACTGATATGCAGGAGGATCTTTTGGCACCAACCCGAGCTCAAACCGTAACCAACCGAACAGGAGCAAATCACACCAAGCCCCTCCTACTCTGCCTCCTGCAAAAGGTTATCTCAAAAAGCATGTCCCCAAAAGCCCCGATCTGAAAGGTGCAAAAGCGGCAAAGGCATCCAAAAATCTCAGTCAGCTCTGTGGTCGTAGCTCACCTCGAAAACGTAATAATTCGGGTAATCATTCTCTTGTCATGTCCTCTGCTGTCCCTCGTAATGAGGTGTTCCCCTCTGCTATAAGCAAAAAAACTTTGTCTCTCTCAGGTTCGGTGGTGTCCCATAAACCACCCAGTAAGAGAATATGAGTGCTATAGCTTGGAATTGTCAGGGCGCCGGAGCTTACATGACCAAGAAACATCTCCGGGAATTGCATCGTTGTTTTACTCCTTCTTTTCTTTTTCTTTCAGAAACAAAAATAGTTATTCTTTTCTTCAGGATTTTCAATTTGAATTTGGTTATAATAAATTGTTTACCGTGGAACCTGAAGGGCGAAGCGGTGGACTTGCACTTTTCTATTTAGATTCTCTTGATGTTACTATTCTTTACTCCAATAATCGTATGATCGATATTGAGGCAACCATAGCAGGACATAAAGTTTATATTACCTTTGTCTATGGAGATCCGGTTATTAATTACCGAGAAAATGTATGGGAACGCTTGACCAGAATGAGTCTCACCAGGTCTGGAGCTTGGATTATGGTTGGAGATTTTAATGAAATTACCAGCAACCTAGAAAAAAAGGGTGGCCGCAAGCGTAGTGATGCCTCGTTCCTACCCTTCAGGAACATGCTCGCAAATTGCGGAATGATTGAATTCCCATACTCAGGCAACCCTCTCTCTTGGGTAGGCAATAGAAGTAATGGCAAAGTACAATGCAGACTAGATCGGGCAGTGGGAAATGAGGATTGGCACCACTGTTTTTCCCACACGAATGTGGAGTATCTTCGCCAATGGGGTTCAGACCACCGTCCCATCCTCTCTCGTTTCCTCTCGCGTAAGAAAACTGGCAGACGTGGTTTTAAATTTGACAAAAGATGCATTGGCAAAGAGGGTTTCCGTGAAACCATTCTCCATGGCTGGAATGATCCAAGCGCTTTCGACCGTGATGACCTTCATGACCGGATTGAGCTCTGCAGAAAGCACATATCTCGATGGAAGAGAGCTAACCCCTCTAACACGGCAAAGAAGATTGAAGAATTCAAAGACCAGCTCGAGCAGGCCCAACTCGATGACAATTTCTCAAATGAGGCGATCCTGAACCTTAAATAGAATCTCTGTGCCGCTTTTAGAGATGAAGAACTCTATTGGAAACAAAAGAGTCGAGCTAACTGGTTACGTGAGGGTGACCGTAATACAAAATTCTTCCACGCTACTACCAAGAAGCGGAGAGCAAGAAACCGGGTTCTTAGACTCCGACGGGCAAATGGCTCATGGGCCGATACCGATGAAGATTTGGAACAGGTGGCGACTGGGTACTTTCAAACCTTGTTCACTTCATCAAATCCCTCAGACTTTGAGGAATCACTACAGTACATTATTGCAAGAGTAACCCCGGCCATGAATGCAGCCCTTACAAGTACTCCATCTGATGATGAGATCCAACGCGCTATGTTCGACATAAACCCTGATAAAGCCCCCGGGCCAGATGGAATGACAAGTCTCTTCTTCCAGAAATATTGGGGAATTACGGCTGAGGTATTACGGAGTACTGTGAAGGACTTCTTTTTGACCGGCACCATGGATCCCGCTTAAACCAGACCAACATCTGCCTCATCCCCAAGACGGAGAGACCATCTGAAATGGCTGAATTTCGACCAATAAGTCTGTGCAATGTCTCTTATAAAGTCATCTCAAAACTCATGAGCAAGCGCCTGAAGAAATGCCTCCCGAAAATAATCTCGGAGACTCAATCGGCCTTTGTGGCTAGACGTCTGATCACAGATAATATCTCGTCGCACACGAAGCTTTCCACGCCTTGCGAACCAACCCGGGTTGCAGATCAAGGTTTGTAGCTATCAAAACGGACATGAGCAAAGCTTTCGATAGGGTTGAATGGTCCTTCCTCGAAGCGCTCCTCCTGAAACTAGGTTTCTCTACACAATGGGTATCCTGGATCAAAATCTGTATTTCATCAGTTTCTTACCAAGTCCTGCTAAATGGAGAACCAAAAGGAAAGATTACACCATCCCGTCGCATTCGACAAGGCGATCCCCTATCGCCTTTTCTATTCATTCTCCTAACGGAAGCTCTTATCTCCCAAATCCAAGGGGCAGAGAGGGAAGGAAGAATTACTGGACTCAAAATCGCCAGAAACAGCCCACAAATCTCCCACCTTTTATTTGCCGACGATAGCCTCTTTTTCTGTAGAGCAGACATACAGCAATGCTCCAAACTCGTGAGGATCATCAACACGTACGGCTTATCCTCCGGTCGGCAGCTGAATGTAAACAAGTCGTCCATCCTCTTTGGAAGTAAGGTTCCCCCGGACATCAAATCAGAGCTCAAGCGATCGCTCGGAATATCGAAAGAAGGTGGTATGGGAGTCTATCTAGGGTTGCCGGAGAAAATATGTGGCAGCAAAAAAACAGGCTTTTGCTTTCATCCAAGACCGGCTCATTAACCGTATAAACTCATGGTCTGGGAAACTCCTATCTAAAGGAGGAAAATAATTTCTAATCAAATATGTTGCTCAAGCCCTCCCTACCTATGTCATGTCATGTTTTCTGCTCCCTCTAGATATTACTAGAAAACTTACTAGTGCAATCTCCCGATTCTGGTGGAGTACTAAACAGGATAACAAAGGTCTGCACTGGATTGCCTGGAAAAGTATTTGTACCCCTCTAGAGAAGGGAGGCCTCGGCTTCCGCGATTTTTGAAACTTCAATCTCGCATTACTTGCGAAGCAACTCTGGAGACTAATCCAATATCCATCGTCTCTTCTCGCTAGAGTCTTAAAAGGCAGGTACTTCCGCCTCTCGACTCCAGTGGACGTTACTAGGGCAAGCTCGCCATCTTACGTATGGCGTAGCCTGATGGCAGCTCAACCACTCCTGAAGGCCGGCTTAAGGAGATCAATTGGGACGGGCAACAATACCATGGTCTGGTCTGATAACTGGCTCCCGGATGCCAAGCCAAGACCTGCTACTCCCTGCGGTCCTTCCTTTAACCCGAACCTTCGAGTAAGCGATCTTATTGACCCGACGTCCCATGCCTGGAACCTTACGAGGCTCCAAAGCATAATCGCAAAAGAAGATGTGCTGTTGATCATGAGCCTGCGCATCCCCCGAACTCAGCGCCTCGATAGCTACTGCTGGGCTCCCACAAAGTCCAGAGCTTACACAGTCCAGCCGGGGTATGTTCTCGCGATGGAACTCGACTCCGCACATGCCCCCCGTCTGTCTCCGAGCCTAGTACTACCTGCCTAAAAGCAAAATTCTGGACTCTTAAGACCTCGAGAAAAATTAAACACTTCATTTGGAGTGCATTATCAGATAGTGTCCCCGTTTGCAGTCGTCTCTCCGACCGTCACTGCAGTACAGACAGACACTGCCCAAGGTGTGGCGCCGACGACGAATCAGTAAACCATTTACTATTCGAATGCCCACCTTCTGCCCAGACATGGGCTCTCGCTCACATATCCCATTCTCCGGGGCTTTTCCCGAGCTCATCGACTTACAGTAACCTCAATCATCTCCTCTGGCCGGCAAAAGGACTAGGCGTCCCGTCCTCGATCCTAGATAATGTGCCATGGATTTTGTGGTTTATCTGGAAAGCCCGAAACGATAAAATTTTCAATGGAACAGACATCTCTCCGCTTGATACTGTCCAGATCGCCTTATCTGAAGCAGATAACTGGAGGCTCGCACAGATCATACATAAAGCTCATGATGATGAAGAGATTTTAACTCAAACCAGCGCACAACCCCTCGGCCCCCGTTGTTCTTTTGATGCCTCATGGCACCAAGACGACGCACTCTTTGGCGGAGGAATGGTCCTGACGGATAAGGATAGGGAAACGACCTTTGGTTCATTCACTAGTAACCGAGGCTTAACCCCCCTACACGCCGAGCTTCATGCTCTGCTGTGGGCCATGAAATCCACACTCCAACTGGACCACCTAGATATGACCTTTGAAACTGATTGTCAACAACTGGTCAAGATCATCGAAGACGAAAAAGAAGAAGACTGGCCATCCTTAATGGTCGAATTTGAAGAGTTTTACTATCTGCATTCTATGTTTAATTCTTGCTCCTTATGTTTTATTCCCCGTTCCTGCAATGTCCGTGCCGATGGCCTTGCAAAAGGCGCTCGAGCCCGTGGCGTTATCTTTTCCCATGTAAACTCTAGACTCCCTTGCTGGATGGCTCAAACCAACCACATGGAGCTTTCTTAATAAATTATGGAGTTTTTGATGCAAAAAAAAAAAGATAGAAAGAGGAATTGATGTGTATTATTGATTGAGTAATAGATCATTTATATAGGATTACAATAGCTTGGAGACAATGTCTAACTTGAAATGGAGAACAAGTATATCTATAATTTTCCATATAGACATCACCACAATATTCATAATAAGTAACATATTTTAAAAATAATTTGATTATATAAAACATACAGCTTTGTTCGAGATTCCTAAGAATCGAGTTGTTAGTTGGGGTTTATATAGTTTAACAAAAAGTTGGAGGTAAATTAGAGAGTAACTAGAGATTTATTCTGAATGTTTAATATACTAGCAGTGTTTTTAAAACCGGAGCGATCCGATAATTAAACCGGGTTCGACTATGAATCGGTTACATAGCCGGGTTGGGTCTAATAAATGGTTCGACCATGAACCGGCCACGTAACTAGATTAGATCTTAGAGTTATTAAACTGATAAAAACCATTATAACTGTCAAAAATCGATATAAACATAAAACTAGTTTATATTTATAATATTTTATGCTTTAAATTTATTTCTATTTTAATTATGTATCATATTTGCTAACATTACTTTTAAATCTATATATTACAATATATTAAACCAGATTATTGAACCAAGTTTGACCCGGTCAAACCATATTGAACCGTGGCCCAAAAATTATCCGATTCAGCTTCCGGTTCGGTTTTAAAAACACTGCATGCATACTAGGATTTAATCCTCATTACAGAAACATTTCGTTAATTTGTTTCAATAAACAAAATATTTTGTCAAACTTTTAAAATAATATTCCACTTCATACAGTTTTTGGGTAGCGTAGTTCGTTTATGAACCATTTAAATGCATCTGAACAGTATAAAAGAATCTATATTTATTGACAGAACAGCAACATGCTTGCGGATGATAAGATGACTAAGAAAGCGTTACACACAGGTAGACACAATAACACATCTACAAAGATTCCACAGAATCATATCAAATGAGACAAGAATTATACCCTCTTTTCTCTATAGATCCTAACTCTAGTTATTTACTTTTACAGTATACCCATTTTCCCAAACACCACCAAGATCACAAAGGCATGACGTGTCCGAAACCTTTGATGGTAAGAGTCTTCAAAACAATTACCTTCAGAGAAAACCGCGGCAAATACTCTTAACCGAAGAGTAATCGAGTTAGCTGAACAAAAAGAGATCCAGTTCCAAATGACCAGCTTCTGCTCCTCTTGAAACAATGAAACCCCTTCCTGAGTAAACAGAGAAGACAAGCTTCGGAGAGAGATTTATCCGAAGAATGAGAAGCTTTTACGGTGTTTGGAATGGCGGGAAGAGCGAGGCAGTGCGTGTTCAGCAGCAGCAGCAGATCTTGGAGTGCTGGACACAGATCCATGGGCTGTATCAGAGGCTCGTGGAAGAAGAAACTTGCAGCCCATCTTGACCAGCCGAGGCGAGCTCACTGAGCTAGAGGGCTTGCTCACTCTCTTCTTCATTTCCCGCTTCATATTCTGAAACTCCTCTTCCAGTTCTCCAACCCTTGACCTCATTTTCTGCATATCAACTTTTAAAACCTGGTTTTGGCGCACAACCGTCACCCACCCATCCCTCTCAACTATCTCTTGTCCTGGAACGGTCATTGCATGAGCTGTTCCGGTGTTGGTACCCCCTGCAAGTGCGGTTCTGAGATGCATTTGTTCGAAGAATAGGACTTGAAGAACAACTCTGAGGGGTAACCTGTCGTTATGGGAAGCATGAGCGCAAGCGTCTATTGAGAGTCTTTGGTAGTCCATCATGTTGCAGAGTTGTTCCTTGTCTTTATCTGATAGCCATGGATGCTCCTTGAAATAGATATCAAAGGCTCTGTATAGACCATCGTACAAGGGTCTTGAACCTTCTGGAAGAGCTGCCGCAAGAGACCGCATCTTATCAGGTTTCAGATTCACATCAGAAGCAACCTCTGCCATGTAGCTATCGACCAGCTTAGCCACTTTCCTCAAAGAGGAAGGAGACATCCCTGGATCCAACGATGGAGGCGAGAAGTCAGATAGCTCTGAGGATGACGATGATGATACAAAGTGGCGGATCATTCGTTCTACACAATCTACATTGTACAAAGTCTCTGAATCGGAATAGTTAAGTATCAGAAGATTCTCGAGCGTTGCGAGCTCCAACTGCATCCCTATCCTTCTCTCTAACTGCTTCACGCAGCTCCCATCAACTCCCAAAATGAAAGCAACACGGAGAAGACATAGCAAGAACTTGCAGAATGATCTTCCTCTCTTTTCAGGGAGAAGACTCAGAATGGTTTCAAGCAACGCAATCTGATCAACAGGAGACATAAACGAAGAAGCTGCTGCCAAACTAAAACTCACAACACTTGTTCTGCTTTTGTTGTTGTTGCTGCTGCCACTTGTTCTTCTGCTCTGCCACCGTCCCAAACCAGGCAAGTACTTTCTCGCATAATACACCATAGCACCCACTAAGCTTTCCGCGCGTATACCTTTGGTTTCCATCGTCTTGATGAGCCTTCTGAACAAATCTACACTTAGATAAGAGACATCTTCGTACCACCAATCCGAACCAGAGCTTCTCATTCGCGCTCCTGTGTTTATTCCGTTCCATAGAATGCTTCCACCAGGACTCTGCAACGTACCATACATCATCATAGGCCATCCGAACAGACTAGGGTCAGTACACACCATCGTTGAAACAGCGTTCATGAGTTTGGGTATTGTCTGAAGCTTTTCAGCAGATTTCAACACATGGCTGGAGCTTTGTAAGGCCAGGATACAGTCTTTCCAATTGCGAAGCACGTGCTTGTGCAAAAATGTTTCCACTTGGGATATCAAGTTATCTTCCCCGTACTCACTTGTCATGTCGAGGTACTCAGCTGCGCAGTGTGTGGAAACTATGTTCTTCGAGGTCAAATCTACCCGAGCCCCGTAACAGAATCTTGCAGCCGTCAGGAAAGTTTCTGACCCACCTGGGAAATCTTCGAGAACTGTTGTCCAGAGAGATTTCTTATCATCTTCATACATCCGTGCTAGCTTTCCACATTTTGACACTAGAGGAAACTGCAAATAAACCCCCCTTGTAGTTCTGTAAGAGGGTCGCTACCAACACTCATAGATACTCAATTCAAGTACATGCACAGAACTAGTTAATGAATCTATGTAGCTTAACATCTAACAGTTCCGGCATACTTAAAACCACTAGCTAGAGGGTAATCTCCATGGTTCATCTTAGAGATTCACACAAATTCTAACCGTCAAACCTAAAAAGATAAAACGGCAATTGGATACAAAACTCAGGAAGAAAGCAAAGCATCATGATGAGTAATAAAAAAGCTATATACCTTATGAAGATGGAACTTCACATCATCAACAACAACAGTTATGTCACTTGGAAGACCTGTTCTGCAAAACCTGCAAGAATTTTTGTAACAAAACTTATAAGGGAAATTCCATCTGGAGAAGATCTTTTTGTAAGATCTATTCAATTTTTGAATCCGAAACAAAAAAAAAACATCAAAAAGCCAAATGATTTCTGAATCCTTGTCTCACTGAACATCTTTAAAATGAGAATTGAGAAAAAAAGCTGCAAACTTTAAGGTGTCCGACCTACCAAGACCATAGAATTGGACAACTGAATCAATTCAAGACAGAACTACAAAGACACATACATGCAGATAAAGAAGAAAGAAAGACAAAGAGTGATTTACCAATCATTTCCTTCTCTGTGAAACTCAGAGACTTTGGCTGCAGGTGACATGCCTCTGAGAGAGATGATCCAACTTCCAGCTCAGAAATATGATCAAAATTGACAAATTTCACATCTCACATAGAAATTCAAAAGAAAATTAAAACAAAAAAAAAAAAAACCCAGAAGTTTCTCAACGGAGAATTATAATAATAAACTGAAGAGAAAATGATCACCACTAAAACTCCATCAAAGAAATAATTGGTATTCAAATCAAAAGTCACATAGAGAGAGAGACGTCAAGAAGGGGGCATTTTGTGGGCAATGGTGTATGTGTGGCCCTTTACAGCTAAAATCAACCCAAGACCGAAGAACATCCAAAAACGATTTAAAGTATAAAATTAAAATATAATAAATACTTTCTTTTTTTTCACCAAAATTGAAAACAAACAATTTCTCTCGAGTTTGGTCGAAGCTGCTGGCCTCTTTCCACTTCACTCGTCTTCACCAACCAACCCAAGAGAGTAAATGAAAGCAAAGCAATAAAGAATAGATTTTTTAGAGTAAAATCAGGGAAAGTAGATGATATATTAGTTTTATAGATCCCAAGACGAAAATGTTTTTCTTTTCACTTTTAGTTTTACGTTATGTATATTTTTCAGCAGAAATTAAAATAGAAAAGAAAACATATAGGAGGGAATTAAGGAGACAAAGAGACAAAAGCAACTGTGTGTATGAGTTTCGACATTTTTTTAAGGGATAGTCAACATTGACTTTAGAGATGTAAGACCACCTCCAATAGGTAGAATTTGGAGTTCTTAAAATATATATCATGTATGTATATATGTATAAATATTTATGGGGTTCATAAATTTTGTGGAACCCCATAGACAAAAGCTTCTAAAATCTTATTTTAAAAACTTTTGTTTATAGGGTTTCACAAAAATTGTGAATCCCACAAATACTTATACACATATAATATATATACATATATACATACATGATACATATTTTAAAAGTTCCAATGAGAAGAACTCTCATTAGAGGTGTTCTAAGGGCATTCACAATGCAGATCATTAGCATAAGGTCCTTACCAAAAAATAATAAAATATTGCATGGGTCCCGTTGTTTTTAAAAAAATAGATCTTTTAAATTGTTATATAAGAACTGATTTTCACTTGTTTCTTGCACTGATCGCGGGTCCTACTGATAAGTGGCAGCCCGCAATTGGTTCGACTTTTTATTTATTTACTTTTTATCAGACAAAAAAAAATAAAACAAAAGAAAGTTTCTTATGAAACCGGGTCGGAATTCTCAGCGATAATCATGGTCTAAAAGGGTAAAGGTTCAGGTAGACAGCATCACGTATCCAACGTGGCTTTCGATACGTTATGTTAGTGTTGGAGATATATTACATCTCTTGGATAATACTCACTAAACAAACAGAATTCAGTCCAATTGAATTCAAGTCAGCCCAATCGAAGATGAAGTCGGCACAATTTCAAATCGATTTGATAGAAAAAAATAAAAAAGACTTGTATATAAGGAGTAAGCCACCGAGGAGTCGGTTATCAAAGTCGGTAGCACAAAAGTTCTAATTGTGACATCGGGTCGGTCCAAGTTTTTATTTGCGTTTTGCGTGCCTAAGGGAGAGATATATAATTGATTCCGGTTTTGGCCTTTTGACTCAATAACTTTCAACTTGCGACCCACATAACTTCATTTTTTAACAATTTGAAAACGACCCAAACACTTTCGGATCCAACGAAAAGCAACTCCACACACGTGCGAGTCCGACCCCACCTTCCGCCGGAGGAAATTTTTTTTTTTCGCAACCCGTCAGAGTTACTTTATGTGACTGGTAACTGTTGGGGAAAAATACTCAGGTATTGAATCCTCCAAACCCCAGGCATGACACCGGCCTCTGGATCCCCGCTGGAAGGAACCCGGTTCCAGGATCTCCGCTAGAAGGAACCCCGGTTCCCCGCTGTGGAGTTTTCTGGGTCCGGTCCAAGGATCGCCCCCCTTCCTCCGGGAAATGGAAAACTTCCGATAAGGAGAACCTTCCATATTTCCGAATATGGAAGAGTTTAACCTACTCCAATCGACTAAGGCCCGCCTTAGGAAGACTATATATGGGGAATCCAAACCCTAAAGCAAGGGATCGATACTTCGAGACATAGAGATTAGAGCTAGGCGGCTAGAACTAGGGTTCTTACTCAAAATTGTTGTAGTTCCACCTCTTTGATATAATAAAACGTCTCCTTCTACTTTCGTACTCGCAAATCAATACAAATACAAGCCTTATCCATCGTTCCGTAGTACTCACAAAAATTCTACACAAAATTCCCCCAACAGTTTGGCGCTAGAAGGAGGGGAGTAATCTAAGCTACGTGATAATGGCGGTGGATGAGCATGACGAGCTACCCGAAGCTACCCAGAGAGAAGCCGAACTCCAGAGGCAAATCGACGATCTGCAAGGTCAAGTAACCGGGTTGGATCGAACTCGAGAAGAGACCAATCCCGAGCTTTCCTCGGAGTTCCAGATCCTGAAGGAAAAACTCAACGAACACTCGAAGCAACTGGAGTAGAGCGCCGAGAAGCTCAGCCAGCTCGAATCGGAGAATCTCACCCTCTAAGACGAAAACCAAGCCCTTAACACTGCAAGCAACAAGAAGCGTCGATTCCGGACTCGGGTTCGCCCCATGCCGACTCTGGAAACACCCAACTCCGAGACAGGCGCGAAGCCCCCAATTACGACGACGGGAGGAGACGCGTCTACGCAAGAAAAAGCCAAGGATGCTCAGGCCTATGACGTGGATGATAGCGACTCGGAGCCCGAGCCTAATAAGGAAATATCAGATGGAGCTGCGAGAACAGAGTCTCCTATGATCGCTCACCTTCACCAAATGTTCTCCGATAGGCTCGACGCCATGCGGTCCATGGTAAGAGAGACTCCCGGGGGTAGCTCCCTCCATCCGGAAGAGCAACCCTGATTCCTACGCTGATACTCCTTTCATGGATGAGATCACCTTGATCGAGATGCCCATGAAGTTCTCTTTCCCCAGCATAAAGGCCTACGATGGTACCACTGATCTGGACGACCACGTCGCCCAATATCGACAAAGGATGCTCGCCATTGCACTCCCAAAGGGGTCACGCGAAGCTACCATGTGCAAAGGTTTCGGCTCCACCTTGACCGGACCCACTCTGCAATGGTATATCAATTTGCCCTCCAGGTCCATAGCCTCCTTCGCGGTTCTCAGTTACAAATTTGTGGAGCAATTCGCCAGCAGCAGGGACCTGGGGAAAACTTCTGACAGCTTCTACGAAATCCTCTAGCACCGAGCGGAACCCCTGCGAGGCTACATAGCCCGCTTCAATCAAGAAAAGGTGGTTATCCCCAAATGCAGCATCCCCACTGCTATCTCTGTTTTCAAGAGAGGTCTGCTCCCCGACGGAGACCTCTACAAGAAACTGACCAAATACAAGTGCAAAACTAAGCGGATTGTCATTCCGAGTTATTTTCTGAAAGTTGTGTTTGTTTTCGCGAGAGGTATTGCTGTAGTCTTTGTATGCGACCAGCCTGGAGGTGAAGCCATTTTGGTTGATCAAATGGTGGCCGATCGTAGTAAAACCGGTGGCTATGGACAAAGAACATATAGTACTGCATTCTGACCGGAGGGATCGAATGTTTAACGGTCAGTTCTTGAATTATTCATCTGTTTTCTCAAGGCTTCAGGTCTGCCGAAATCCTCATATTTGTCTATTTTCAGAAAGTTCAGGAGTTGTTATTTTAGAGCCGTTAAAGTCCATTCGGTGTGTTCTCAGGTTTTCTGAAGAACCCGTGGCAAAGGTAAGGGTCTTTTCCCGAATTTCTCTTACACGGCTTAGGACTTCGAATAAGTATAATTTATTTCTAATATGTTCCGTCTGCGTGAAATCTAGTCTGTCATTGCTTGTTTAGTTTTTAGGTTCTTTGCTTAAACCGGAATTAGGGTGTTAGAGGATTCAACAATGATTGTTTCATTTAAAATTGGTAAATAAAAATAGTTGTATTATTAAGAGTTATGTGATTGTTTGAGACGGATACAGAGACGGACTTTTGTATGCCGGATTGTGTGGAGGTTACGGTCAGCTATAGTCGAACGGTTAACGCGTAACCCAGGAGGTCGATAAATCGTCTACGGGCGTGTGTTACCGAGCACTTGTTCGGTGTGTGTATGAACCGAGCACCTTTTCGGTGGTGTTTTTGGCCTGTTAGTGGACAGCGAATGTGCACCTCGCTAGGACTATTGTTTGATCTCTGGATACTTTAGGTACCGTGTTTGCAACGTGTTAGGATTAAATTATATTTATTCGGAGTGCTCTGTCCGGGTCCATGAATTTCGGGTTTAGTATCCCATACCTCACTGAGTGACTTCCCCGTTACTCATCCCTCTTTCTTTCCCATTTCAGATGAGACAGACGAGTATATGATATTTGGACGGATTGGTACTACTGGATTTTTTATTCGGATTTGTATTTGAGCTTAGAGTGAGTTGAATCGTGTATATGGACTATTGTGTTATGAGACATTGTTGGTCGCACGCTGTTCTCCAGATAGGAGGTGACGGGTGTCACAGATACCTTTGCTTGCTCTTGAATACGAACCTCCTAGGTAATGATTCTTCTTTACCTTCGAAAAGAGTTTCTGCTTTGGCTTGATTCTTTTGTTTTGTTAGGACTAATTCATTCAAAACGGTGGAAGCCTCGTTGAGAATTGATGGAGTAGCTAGTGCTGGTTTCAAGATTTCGCGGTCAAAGCTAGTTAATCTGATTAGGTAAATTAGCTTTCTTTTCTTTTTGATCTTCCATTGCATTCTCATGTTTGCTGAGAAAAAAAAAATCATTCTTCTTTGTTGTTACCTCGCAGTAGTGGGGACATTCGGGTTAACTGGGCAACGGTTACCAAGAACGGAACCATGGTAAAGACTGGTGATGTTGTCTCTGTTACCGGGAAAGGGAGACTCAAGGTAAGACTGTAAGAGGGAAAATGGCCTATTCTTCTATGAACTAATTGTTCCCGGCTTTTTCACACACGGATTTTTAAGTCATGCCAAAAACCACATGAACAACAGAAAAGTGGTTTATTCCCCTATGAACTAGTTTTTCCTGGTTTTTCACACACGAACTTTTAAATCATGCCAAAAAACACATGAACAACTCTATTTTTGAATAACATACACAAACTATCGATTTTTAAACTAATTCCTCTAAAACTGTAAATGGTGTTATTTAAATGTTAACTAGTTTGTGATAGGTGGAGAGCCGGTTTAATTTGGATTAATAAAAAAATTACTATGTAGTTTTATCTTTTTTTCTCTTTTTTTTTTGTCAACTGTTCTTCTTTTTCAGAAATAGTTTTACTTTTCGTCATCAATTGGAGATAAAATTTATAATTTTGCAGAAGAATAAAATGTTTTACATGATGCATAAAAAAAGAAAAGCAGTCCACTAGGAACTATAAAATCGGTGCAGTATCCCCAACTGATGATGAAGAGTAAAACAATTTCTGAAAAAAAAGCAATTGACAAAAAAAATAAAGAATAAAACGACAGTATTTTTTTATCAATCCAAATCAAACAGGCTTTCCATATGTCATAAACCAAATTGATTGTGTTATTACTAAAATGACTCATATTTTTTGAAAATTATTAGAATATTTTTTGGTCGAAATTGCCCCTGCCCATAGTTATAACAAAAAAAATTATTACAAAAATACCCTTACATCTGATCGACGGCAGAGTTTTTTTTTTTTTTCAAAAAAATAAATCTATCGAATAATAAGTCTGTTTATAAAATCTGTATGAAAAAATAAATCTACCATTAAAGTGGTGACAGACTTTTTTAAAAACGTCAGATTTGTTTACACGGCAGAGTTAATTGTCCGATTTAAATAGAAAATATATTTTTATGAATATATCTGTCAAATGAGGTAGCAGATTTGTTATGAATGGTAGGTTTTTGTGGTCAACTTATTTTCTTATGTTCGACTTATTTTTTTTACGGCAGAGTTATATATATGATCTAAAATTGTTGGTAGATTTTTTGCTTATATGGTTGTAGACTTTTTGATTTATGTTGTGGAAGATTTATTGACGAAAATTTGGGTTTATGTAAATCAGATTTAATTTAATATCTAATTTTGATCCGGTTTACATTAATTTCAAATCTTGTTTATTTTTAGATTAATTAATATCAGAATTAGGTAATTTTTGGTACTTGTCATCATCTTTTTTATCTTTCTTTTCTTCTTCGTCAAGTTATTCTCTTTCGTGGTGGTTTAATCACTTCTATAGAGATAATGAATTTGTTTAGAGATGCTCAAAGCAAAAATAAGTTTAAGCTACTAAAGCTAATTAAAAATAGTATACTTAGCACCACGAACTGTCAAGCAATGCAGACAGTTCATTATATAATATTAGTTAATTTCATAGTAATCAGTCAATATTCAGTAGCATGTAAATGTGATAATCGATCATTGATTTCGACAAGAAAATAAACGAAACAACTCGGCTACATGAATGTTACATGTTGAGAAACAGATGACATAACTAAAAGAAACAAGAACAGATTATCATCTAAACGAGTTTCCGCATTCCTCATACAAGTATACATTCTCTGGCTTAGCTCTTCGCACGTCAGCTCGTGATTATTTATGTTTCCCATTTGAAGATGCAAACTGTAGACGAGCCTTTCTCCATGAGACCTAGAAGATGAAACATCAACAAGAACAAACCCATCTTCTTCCGAATCTGGGCAAAGCATAAACCGGAGGACATATCATAGAAGCACCAAGCACTGTCAAAGCGATGCAGACACAGAGTATTTATTCGTTGCATGGACAGTGACAGCTCGCACCTGAGAAGACATCATTGTTTTATTGTTATAACAGAACAAATGCAGGTAAAATTGTATGCGACTGTTGCCTAAGTTTTTCAATTTCATCATTATAAGTTTAAGTCAACTTTTTATGGGGACATGTAACACCAGGATCACTTTATATCAGTTTTCAAAGATGATGACTTTACAAGAACCAGATTTCACAGTAGCTGCGTGAGCAGCAACTAAAAAAAATCTAGACTTTATATAAACAAGTTCAGTATCTCTAAACTAGGAATTAGAGTCTACAAACTTTCACAATCAATAAAACAATCTGTCATAACCAAATTAATTATGGAACAAAAAAAAACAGGCTATCGATTTCAAAGGGGAAGGAATGTTGAAATTGGGATTTAGGGTTTTTGAAACTAAACGCTCAACCAAACAATATATGTTAAAAATGTGTAACAACAACTTGAAATTGGATAGATTTAGCACTTACAATTTCAATTTCGTCGATTTAAAAGGAAAGACAAATCAGACCTAGGGCTTACACGACAGGGACGATGGCGACTTGGCGAGGAGGTGCCGAAATTAACGACGACAGCGTCGGAGTAGATATTGCAGGAGTGGGATAGGGATGACGGCGACTCTCGATCGGAGATGGCTTCACCTCCAGTTTCGTCGACGCCGTGACTCGTGAGAGAGACCCGATAAACTCTTTTCTTCTTTTCTAATTTTTTTTTTGTCGTCACCTTCTTTTCTAATTATTATTATTTTTATTATTTTAACCTATATTTTCCATTTTTTTAACTTACTATAAAGGCAAACTTGTAGTTAATCAAGTTAGAAATGGGTTTTCGGTAAATTTGCTTGTATCTCATTTTAGTCTAGTAATTAAAATTTAATATGAGTCATTCTAGTAATTTTTAGATTAATTAGATTTATTCTAAGTAATTTCTCTTTAATTTATGATAAACGTACAAGAATCAATTTATGACTGAAAGAGTCGAGAAATCAATTTATACAATAGCTAATTATATTCTAAAGAGCAATATGCAATAAGATAATCAATAATTCATACACCATAGGATAAACCAACCAAAATGCAAGAACATTCTACCACAGCTGAAAAGTACATAAAGACATTACTGTTTATATGTACATAACATCAAAATTCAAATGATCTTTAGTTTAGACAGACAACAACTAAGTTTATTTTTCGTTAAAGATTACAGCTGAATCTTATCTACAATAGCATGACTCTCCAATCACATTATGCCGTTCCTTAGATGATCATATAACACATCCGAGTCTTATTATTTTAGTATGTAATAGTAATTCAGTGTGATAATTTGACGGACAACAAACAGAAAATTGGATGGTTTTGTACATAAACTAGAGTCAATAATTTTCAGAAAAAATATCTGACATCACATTTAGTCGACCTAAAGAGAAGAGAAGACCAGAGCACCTATTCCAAATGTTTACAACTACTAGACTTTACATACAACTACTTTCTTGAATTTGACATCAATCATAGAAACTTAAGAAGATTCATCGGCTCTGTACGACTAAGAGATCACAGGATAGACACATGTATATAACATAGAATTCTCGATCACTGTTATAGTAAAACTCAATTCAACATTTAAATCTATAAATGTAACGTGTTCATCAGCATATGATGAAGAATTCCATAAATTGTGAAAATTAAGTGATGTATATTTTTGACAAGACTCACAAACCAAGGCATAGATACAAGTACCATAACAATTGAAATTTTCAAGTCAACATATACAATTTAAATAATCTAACATAGTAATCATCAGCGTAGAGATGTCATTTCACATGTTTAAAATGATCACCCAGGGTAAAGAGCATTAAAGAAAACATAACATTCAAGATGCAAAGAAACTACTACCACCATCTCTAGTCTTTCAGATATGTTGAATCTACAAGAGATACATCTATTTCATAAAATGAGAAACCTTGTAGTAGATGAAAGCACCAAACTAAAGAGAATACTAACACTGTACATGTTTAGAACGATCATTCAGGGTTAGGAGGAGTATTGACACAGAAACAGAAACATTTGAAATTCAATGAAACTACCACCCGAATCTGCAGGAGAGCCTCACCTACTTTGATCTACAAGAGACTACAAGATACATCCATTTCAACAAATTAGAAACCTTATAATACATGCAATAGAGAGAGATTACACAAAAACAGAAACATTCGAAATTCAATGAAATTAGCACCACAAATCTGCAGGAGGCTCTCACTTACTACAAGATACATCCATTTCACAAAGTGAGAGACCTTACAATGCATACAAGTACCAAACTATAAATAGTTTTATTAACACTATTTAGAATGATCAGTGAAGGTCAGGAGAATAACACAAAACAGAAACATTCGAAACTTAAGAAAACTAGCACCACAAGATGCAGGAGTGTCTCTCACCTACTTTGATCTACAAGAGCTACTAGGTATATTTATTTGACAAAATTAGAGACCTTATAATACATGCAATAGAGATTACAAATACTGAAAACAAAAAAAGTAATGCTCCAAAATCAAAATAGAAAATCTACCTGTTCATCAGTGGATATGTTAGGAATTAATTTTCTAGAATCTCACGGATGCTAGCTAAACCAATGATAGAAATGTTGACTAGTCAGATTAAATGGAGCATAGATATTCATTTCCAGTTTCTTTTATCTACGCATATATCACTTAGCTTTGTAAATTTTCGTAAGTAAAGAAACCCATTTATACAAGAGCAAAGTCAAGAAAAGCATATACCTGAGAAAGCCTTTGCCTCAATGAAGATATGAGCAGTTTATGAAGCACAAACCTGAACAGATGAAACTAATCTTTACTTCATGTTTGTGTCTCAATTTTCATAATTGTACCAACTAAATTACAAACAAATTTGAAATGCACATACCTGTCAAAGAAATCTGCTACACTTGAAATCTTCTATAAGTCTCTAACAATTTGAAGTAGCACATACATACCTGCAAAATTCAGAATTAATCAGTCTCTGCTTCACTTAAATGCCTCATTCTTACCTTGTGAATTTTACGTTGTGAGTGGTAAAGTAATGAATGTGTTAGACATTCATAGTCTTTTTCTTATCTAACAAGTCGAATCTTTGGTCTAAAGACTTTCTATATCCCATTCATAGTTTCGGGTAACACTATTTGAGAACTTTTTTAAGTCCCGGATAGTAAAGCACATAATCAGTTTTCAGTTCATTTGTCTCTGTCTTAAGACTTGGTTTAAGTTGTTAGTCACTTTCCCCATCTAATAAGCCAAAAACCAACTCAATTTCGGTTCATCATAGTCTCTGTCTTAAGATTTGGTTTAGGCCATTCAGTTGGTCGTTTTCTCCTTCCATCAAGCCAGAAACGAACTCAATTTTGGCTCATAGTCTCTGTCTTAAGACTTAGTTTAAGCCATCGGTCGTTTTCCCCTTCCATCAAGCCAAAAACAAACTCTACTTTGGGTCATAGTCTCTGTCTTAAGACTTGGTTTAAGCCAGTGGTTGTTTTCCATTTGTCTAAATACTTTGCCAAGGCTTGTGGTGAAGTAAGGAGTCTGTTTTTGATTCATATAACCTGTCTTAAACTCTTTTTCAGCTTTTGGTCCTTCTCTGTCTAGTGGTTATTAAGCCTTTTGATTATTGTTTTGGTTCATAGTCTATGTTTAAGTCGTGTTTACCATACAACAACTCAAACAACCATTGTCTTTGTGTAAGACTTTTCTAAGCCGCAGGTAGTTTTTTCCATCCAACAAGTAGTAGGTTTGTGTGCAATTAAACCGGTGGTCGTATTTTTCCATCCACGGTTAGTCGTTTTTACATCCAGTTCATAGTCTTCATCTTGAAGACCTTTCATGAGCTGTGTGTAGCAAGAAACTCAATTTTTGGTCTATACTCTCTGTCTTAAGACTTGGTTTAACCTGTTGTTGGTAGTTTTTCCCAGCAATCAAGTCAAAACCAACTCAATGTTTGTTTCATAATCTCTGTCTTAAGACTTGGATTAAGCCATTGTTTTCCATCCACGGTTAGTCGTTTTTACATCCAGTTCATAGTCTTCATCTTGAAGACCTTTCATGAGCTGTGTGTAGCAAGAAACTCAATTTTTGGTCTATACTCTCTGTCTTAAGACTTGGTTTAACCTGTTGTTGGTAGTTTTTCCCAGCAATCAAGTCAAAACCAACTCAATGTTTGTTTCATAATCTCTGTCTTAAGACTTGGATTAAGCCATTGTTTTCCATCCACGGTTAGTCGTTTTTACATCCAGTTCATAGTCTTCATCTTGAAGACCTTTCATGAGCTGTGTGTAGCAAGAAACTCAATTTTTGGTCTATACTCTCTGTCTTAAGACTTGGTTTAACCTGTTGTTGGTAGTTTTTCCCAGCAATCAAGTCAAAACCAACTCAATGTTTGTTTCATAATCTCTGTCTTAAGACTTGGATTAAGCCATTGTTTTCCATCCAACAAGCCAAAAACTGACATGTAGTCAGTCATCTGTCTATTTTCATACTCTGTGTTTAATTTCATACTCTCTCTGTCTTAAGAGTTGTGGTCAAGTATGTCTGTTTTTGATTCATATCAGCTTGTGGTGATGTCGTTTTCACATCCAAATCATAATAGTCTTCAACTTTAAGACCTTTTATAAGCCCCTTAAGACGTTTCCAGAGCTGTTGGTCGTTCTTTCATCCAACAACTGCAGAAACTAATTCATAGGATTTTTGTAAGCCGAGGGTTCAATCACAATTTGTCTAAGCTGTTTGTTGTTTTTCTAAGCCGTGGGTACTGGTAAAGCAGGGAACCCGTTTCAATTCTCAGTCTTTGCATTTAGACTTCGTTAAGACTAACCCCTAGTCTTTGTCTGAAAACATTCTTTAAGCCGTGGGTAGTCTTTGCTAAAACATTCTTTAAGCCGTGGGTAGTCGTCAAGCAATAATTCTGTTTGGCTTAAAGACTTCCATAAAGCCGTGGGTAGTTGTAGTATTGACCCATAAAGACTCTTCTCATAGAGCTGTTGTTGGCCAGATTCAGTCTTTGTCTAAAGACTTTACATAAGTTGTGTGTAGCAAGAATCTCAAAGTCTTTGTCTAAATTTTTTTCATAAGCCGTGGGTAGTCTTTGTCTGAAAACAAACATTCTTTAAGCCGTGGGTAGTGTTTGTCTGAAAACATTCTTTAAGCCGTGGGTAGTCGTCAAGCAATAATTATGTTTGGCTTAAAGACTTCCATAAAGACTCTTCTCATAAGCTGTGTGTAGCAAGAATCTCAAAGTCTTTGTCTAAGAACTTTTCATAAGCCGTGGGTAGCAATATTTTCTAAAGCCTCTTAATCAACTCATGGACTTTGTTTAAAGACTTTATAAGCCGTGGGTAACTCATAGTCTATGTCTAAAGACTTTACAGTGTACCGTTGGTCGTTTTATCCATCCCAACATTCATAGTCTTTTTGTGTCTAAAGACCTTTGTGAAAGCCACAGGACATTTGATCCAACCAAACATTCATAGTGTTTGTCTGCCTAAAGACATTTTTTTTGCAAGCCACGGGTCGTTTGATCCAGCCAACCTTTGTCTAAAAACTTTATTGAAAGCTCTGTCTAAAGACTTTTCTTAAGCCGTTTTTGTAAGCCGTGGGTACAGTCTCTGTCTAAAGACTTTTCTTAAGCCGTTTGTTGTGTTTTGTAAGCCGTGGGTAACAAAATTCTGTCATACTTTCCATCGTTCACTTAGACATGCACTACCACCAACCAATAGAGTTGTTGGACCCATGATTTCAAAAACAATTCAGGGTCTAGGCTTCACGCAACGGGACAATGTCCCCAAATAAGAATCTGACAAAACACTATTAGATTAGTGTCTGCCTTATGATCTTTTTGGGGTTTGATAGAACCAAAACAAAAGTAAGCAAGAATCGGCAGTGCGGTACTGAATCTCAAACTTGGAAACAAAACAGTAAAAGAGAAAGTAAAAGAGCTTATCTGTTTTATTGCTGCTACTTCTTTGCCTCCAAGATCCGATCTTATCTTCAATTGTTTCAGTGACTCTATCAAGAGGTATGATGTAATGGAATCTGTCAGCAACGGTTTCTCCACACAAACATACTAGTGTAAACAAAAACAGAGAGAAAATATTACTTGTATGGTCAAAACAGGTGAAAGAACAAAACTTGGAACTCAAAACAAATATGCAGTCTCAATATTGATTCCCTATGTCTATTTGCATGAACATAATCTTTTACTCTCACAAATACGCTATTAAGGAATCAACAATGGTGCTAGCACAAGAAAGAAATCAAATAGATCCGCGTATGTGTATATAAGTATCTACCTCTCTATTCGCTTTATATAATCGACTTTAAGTCCCAATGATATCCATAACTAAAACTCCAAATTAAAGCACAATCACGCTTTACAATAGATCAAAAAACTCTAGCGTAAGCGTAAGACAGAGAAGTACCTCAGCGCGGGGGGGCGTTCACGAGTGATTCAAGCGCTTCCATGTAGATTCAACATCACTGCAACAAATAAAATAACGAACGATTTAGGAAACTTGAAACCCTAAAGCAAAATCGCAAAGAGGATTACGAAACCCAACGGATCGCACGCGAACTCCAAACAAGATAACAATGGATCAAAATCAAATTCATGATCTACATATTACATGAATCGAAAAAGAAACAAACTGATCTAAGAATCTCACCAGTTCCTCGGAGAGAGAGAGACCTCCTCTGGTTTTATTATGTGCATCGTTGCGTCTTTGGTAGCAATAATTTTCTAACGGATACATTTACGGTTTACTAATACATTACGATCAAACACCAAACCAAACCGGATTAAGATCCATCAGATACTTTAATTAGGACTGTCCTGCATTTCCCGGTTATATCACACGATTTAACTTTTCCATCAACTATTAGATGGGCTTCAAGAAAGCCCATTAAAGCCAATTAATTCAAATTGCAAAATCTAAAGTCCGACTTCCTCTCCGGCCACTTCGGAGTCTAGGTCACGATTCGAAAGCTCTCTTCTCGAAGCTCTCCTAGGGTTCCGATTCAACGTCCGCGAGGTCGAAATGGGGACGCGCCGTCCTCTAATTCTCCAGATGGTTCATGATACTCCTGGTTTTGTTCTTAAGGTAGCTCTCTCTCTCTCTCTCGACCACACCTGATGAAATTCTATCGATGGTCAAGTCTCTGGCTTCTCCTCCACATCGCATCCTCTTGTGGCTTGATGCTGTTCGTGAAATTGATTCAAGCTTTCGGAGGACAATTATTGTTGTCTCCAAGTTTGATAATCGCCTCAAGGTACTAGAGTGTTTGAACACACAATCACTTAAGTTGATGTTTCTTTTTACTAATTTGAGTATCCGCAGGAGTTTAATGATCGTGGTGAAGTTGATCGTTACCTCAGTGCTAGTCGGTACCTTGGGGAGAACACTCGTCCTTACTTTGTGGCCTTGCCTAAAGACAGGAGCACTGTCTCAAACGATGAGTTTCGTAGACATGGACGTTATAAGGCATTTGCGTGAGGGTGTCAACGGAGGATTTGATGAAGAAAAGTTCCGTTCTCATATTGGTTTTGGGTCGTTAAGAGATTTCCTAGAGTCTGAGCTTCAGAAGAGGTACAAGGACGCTGCTCCAGCAACACTAGCGTTGCTTGAACAGCGATGCTCTGAGGTAACTGATGATATGCTCACAATGGATATGAAGATTCAGGCTACTTCTGATGTTGCTCATCTCAGAAAAGTTGCAATGCTATATATGCATGGCTTCTATTAGCAATCATGTGGTGAGTAAATTGTAAAAGTACAGTTTCTAAGTCTTTAGTAAATGAGTTGAGAAATTACATTGTTTTGCTTTGGTTTGTTAAGGGAGCTTTGATTGATGGAGCTGCAAATCCAGCACCTGAGCAATGGGGGAAAACAACCGAAGAAGAACGTGGCGAGAGTGGTATTGGAAGCTGGCCCGGCGTGTGTCTGGATATTAAGCCGCCTAATGCTGTTCTTAGACTCTATGGAGGAGCTGCTTGTGAAAGAGTCATTCACGAGTTCCGCTGTGCTGCCTACTCAATCGAGTGCCCTCCAGTGTCAAGAGAGAAGGTACACTTCATCTGCTTTACTCAGTAAAACAACATTTTTATACTTTCC
Organism: Brassica napus; assembly: GCF_020379485.1. NCBI lineage: Eukaryota > Viridiplantae > Streptophyta > Magnoliopsida > Brassicales > Brassicaceae > Brassica > Brassica napus. Next base: position 15,780,242 of record NC_063434.1, read on the forward strand.
ATATAAACTCAAAGTTAGCCTCAATTTTTTCAGGTAGCAAACATTCTGCTGGCTCATGCTGGGCGGGGAGGTGGTAGAGGAGTAACAGAAGCTTCAGCAGAGATTGCTAGAACCGCAGCACGGTCGTGGCTCGCTCCTCTTCTGGACACAGCCTGTGACAGGCTTGCCTTTGTGTTAGGAAGTCTCTTTGAAATTGCTCTCGAAAGAAACCTGAACCAAAACTCAGAATGTAAGAATACGATCCTTGATTTTATAAAATCTCATAGATCCCCTGCATCTCATGAAGTTTCTTTGATAGCAGATGAGAAGAAAGCTGAAAATATGGATGGATGCGTTGGTTTTTATGCTGCTCTACGGAACTGTTACAGTCGTTTCGTGAAGAATCTTGCGAAACAGTGCAAGCAACTAGTAAGACACCATCTTGATTCGGTGACGAGCCCATACTCCATGGCCTGCTATGAGAGTGACTACCACCAAGGAGGATCTTTTGGCTCTTATTACAAACCTAACCAAGCCTCTGGTATTGGTTCGTTTTGCTTCGAGCTCTCTGATACAGGGCGTGATGAGCCAATGAAAGATCAAGAAAACATTCCTCCTGAGAAGAGTAAGGCCCAAGAGACAACACCAGGGAAAGGAGAGGAAACACATATAACAGTCCCTGAGACACCATCACCAGACCAGCCATGTGAGATAGGATGATATGGTTTGGTAAAGAAAGAGATTGGCAATGGTCATCATCATGATGGTGGTGGAGCCAGAAAAAGAGTGGCGAGAATGGGAGGAAACAGGAACATACAGACACTTGGGATTCAGAACGGAGAAGGTGGGCTTCTGTTTGGTACCACGGAAAATGGAATGAAATCAAGCTCTGCTTACACTGAGATATGTTCATCAGCTGCACAACATTTTGCTAGAATACGTGAAGTTCTTGTGGAAAGAAGCGTAACGTCGACCCTAAACTCAGGGTTTCTAACACCTGGTAAGTTCTACTTGTTTCATGCTGAAGAAGACATCGTTTGCGTCTGATTTGATTTGAGTTAACTTAAAATTGATTGTTTTGTGATTGCAGCCGAGACAGGCTAGTGGTTGCACTTGGTGTGGATTTGTTTGCAGTAAACGATGAGAAGTTCATGGACATGTTCGTTGCACCTAGAGCTATTGATGTGCTGCAAAACGAACGTCAACAGCTTCAGAAACGTCAGAAGATTCTTCAGTCTTGCTTGACTGAGTTCAAAACCGTGTCTCGTTCATTGTAATGGAAATGAATGATCATTTGTTTCTAATGATGTTCCTTTTCTCTGTAAACACGTGATATTCTTCTTGAAATGACAAAACTGAGGTTGTTGTTTTTTGTTTGTTCTGTAATAACCAAAAAAAAAAAAAAAAAGAAATTCTTGGGTTCATCTCCTATTTTATATACAGATCTTTTTTAATAAGGAAACAGAATATTTAGAATTTATTTTCTAAAATAAAAGGATAAATAAATAAATAAATAAAATGTAACAGCAATAAAAAAACGAATTTTTTAACATTGTTAAAGTCGTTCATACTAAATTCTAAACACTAAATCCTAAACCCTTAACCTTTAGGTAAAATATAAAAAATAAATAAAATATGGTAGCAGCTGTAAATTTTTTTTTTAATATTATTAAAAGCGTTCATACTAAACTCTAAACCCTAAATATTAAACCTTAAACCCTTAGATAAACCCTAAATCCTTGGATAAAGAGATATTCCAAAGGTTATGAGTCATATCAATGGATTTATGATATATCCAAGGGTTTAGGGTTTAGGGTTTAGTGTTTATCTAAAGATTTAAAGTTTCATGTTTAGGGTTTAGTGTTTAGTATGAAAGGCTTTAACAATATTAAAAAAATCATTTTTTTATTGTTATTATACTTTTTTATTTATATTCTATCCTTTTATTGAAAAAAATAAATTCAAAATATTAAAAAGAGATATAAACCCTAAATCCTTGGATAAAGAATATACGTCAAAATGGGTCATGACCCATGGGTTGACCCAACCCAATTTGATCTATTAACCCAAATGAACTGTTTATTTTTGATCCAATAGGTTAATGGGTTAAAAGGTTAATGGGTTAACAGGTTAATGGGTTAACAAGTTAATGGGTTAACAAGTTAATAGGTTTATTGGGTTGGGTCAACTCTGACCCATTTTGTTTTCAATTAAAAAAAACCATGAGTAAACTCAATTCTAAGGTTTGATAAAATTGAAAAATCATGAATTTCTCTAAAATCCAATCATTTATTTGGTGGTAAAATGTGTTTACCACCAAAACCGCAAAATACGTTTTTCCGCCAAAACGTGTTTTCCCGCCAAAACTACAAAACAAGTTTTTCCGCCAAAATTGCAAAACTCGTTTTTCCGCAAAAACGCAATTTCCCGCCAAAACCGCAAAAACGCATTTTCCCGCCAAAACCGCAAAACCCCATTTTCCCGCCAAAACTGCAAAAACGCAATTTCCCGCCAAAACCGCAAAAACGCATTTTCCCGCCAAAACCGCAAAAACCCATTTTTCTGCCAAAACTGCAAAAACGCATTTCCCGCCAAAACCGCAAAAACGCATTTTCCCGCTAAAACCGCGAAAACGCAATTTCCCGCTAAAACTGAAAAACCAATTTTCCCGCAAAAACGCATTTTCCCGGCAAAACCGCAAAAACGCATTTTCCCGCCAAAACCGCAAAAACCCATTTTCCCGCCAAAACCGCAAAAACGCATTTTCCCGCAAAAACCCATTTTCCCGCAAAAACCGCAAAAACGCATTTTTCCGCCAAAACCGCAAAAATGCATTTTCCCGCCAAAACCGCAAAAACGCATTTTCCCATCAAAACCGCAAAAACGCATTTTCCCGGCAAAACCGCAAAAACGCATTTTCCCGCCAAAACCGCAAAAACCCATTTTCCCGCCAAAACTGCAAAAAAACGCATTTTTCCGCCAAAACCGCAAAAACGCATTTTCCGGCCAAAACTGGGAAAACTCACTTTTCCGCAAAAATGCTATTTTCCACCTAAACCACAAAAAACATTTTATCATTTTGATCAACTTGGTTTTAACTTAAAAATAATTTATTATAAAGATATTGGGTCCATGGGTCAACCATTAACCCATCTAACCTATTTAATTTAATGGGTCATGGGTCAACCCAACCTATTTAATAAATGGGTTGGGTTGACCCATGACCCATTAACAGTAAACCCATTTGGGTTTTGGGTTGGGTTGACCCATTTGACCCATTTTGACACCCCTAAATATACCCAAGGATTTAGGGTTTATGGTTTAGTGTTTATCTAAAGATTTAGGGTTTTATGTTTAGGGTTTAGTGTTTAGTATGAACGGCTTTAACAATATTAAAAAAATCATTTTTTATTGTTATTATACTTTTTTATTTATATTCTATCCTTTTATTTTAAAAAATAAATTCAAAATATTTTGTTTTTTTTTGAAAAAATATATATATAAAATAATCAATTTTCATTGGCTGGTTCACCTAGGGGGTGAATCCAAAAATTTCTCAAAAAAAAAACACAAGAATCAAATGCTTTGTTGTTGTTTTTTTGTTTGTCAAAGTGTATTATTATTACGTAAGAAAGGAGAAGAGGGGGAATAGAGTTATAGGCTGGATAACCAAACATATAAGAAAAGTTCTCTCTCTTCTTTACTCTAACCTCTCTCTAGAAACTTCTTTAAGTGAAGACGATCGTCGGTGGCCGGTGGTTTTTACCGCCGGTTACCATCTCTTTTTTTGTTTTTTGATTGTATATATTCGATCTGTTTGATCGATTTTCACTTCCGGTTGCGGACTTTACTTTTCGCTAGGCGATTTTGATGTGCTTAGAGTCAATTGATCAGAGCAGTTTATCAATCACTTCTTTTTTCTGAATCATTTTGACTCTTATAATAAAGATCCCATCTTTGGATCGGTTTAGTTCTAAGCTTCCTCTCTTTGAAGATTCCATACCCCTACTGCTTTCGTTTGGTCTTCCTCTTCCCGTTGGTCATCCTTTACCTTCATCTTTAAGGAAATCAATCTTTGCTTCGATGTTATAAGCAAAGTCTTCCGAGAAGTTGAAAAGTTGAGCTTTGCAAGATGTCTAGATGATTTACTTCGGTTTTAGATGAGTTGAAGCTTGCTTCTGATTGCAAGTGTTTCAACAAAAATTGTTGGTGAATCGTTTTAAGTTTCTTGGTGAATTGCACATCCAACGTAAAGAATGCAAGACTGGAGAAGACAGAGGCGACATAGAGAAGGAAGCATCAATCAAGTGAAGTGAAAGGATTCCGGCGTCGAAGTTAGTATAGCTCGGGGATTTGCCGGAGGCGCGTCACAAAATTATCCACCTGCTGCAGCGGCGCGTGAGGAGGCGCACAATCCAAGCTTGGTGATGACGTGTGTTGGAATTTCTTTACATGTTGGACGCGTGTACTGCTTAGGTTTTTCTCGAAGCTTAAGGAAAAGTCAATATAATAGGCTTTTTCTGTTGGGTTAATTTTATGATTTTATCTCGAGAATGTAAGTGTGGGTAATGGTCCATGTTGTAACTTCACTTGTACTATGCCCTTATGGGCCAACATCAATACAAAGTACGTCGACAAAAAAAAAAAAAGAGTTATAGGCTGGATCGCATAAATAGAAACAATCTATCTATCTATTATTATAAAATACTTTTTTGTTTAAATGTAATGTCTTAATCTTTTGAAATAGTTTCATATTAAAACTGTAAAAATACACAAACGTTAAGTTTTTAAAAGAAATTATTATACTCCCTCTGTTTTATAATACTTGATGTTTTACCTTTGTGTATAAAAGATTAAGACATTACTTTTAAACAAAAAAGTATTTGTAAAGATAAAATATTTTTAGTAAAAAATTAGTTAAAAATTAAATGAATAATAAAAAAATTTAAAATTTTAGAAAATTTACCTCCTCGTAAATCTTATCCACTTCAGGATTGGATAAAGTGACGGGCAATCTATCGGTGGACTGTTGGGTCTGCTGGGTCTGGCGGTCTTCAACCCGAGCAACCAAGTCGTTGTAGATTTGCTCGGACTTACCATCTAGAAATATGCCCGCCTTGTTCTTGTGGATCTTCTCGTAAAGTTCCACAAGAGACGGGAAATGTCCCGTCTCTTTGGCCTAAAAAATATTTAAGAAAGTTAGAATATAAAAATATATAAATATATATTAAATTTTTTATTTAATTAAATATTTAATTACCGTTTCCAAACGGACACCGGCGTGGGGTTTTTGGCCTGTAGTGTGAAGCATCGGCCCGTTCCCGTGCTCATCGACCGTGTTACGGGAGTTAGAGCAAGACTGGGCGACTCTAATGGAATCAGGAAGACACCAATATCAGATGAGGCCATCCCACACATCCATGGTGAACTCAGCGGGTTTGCCACGCTCATATCCCTTCACGATCCAGTCACCCTTCCAGTTGGAGACCGTGTCCAATAAGCAAACTTTCGCCTTCGCGACAAACTTCTTCCTCATCGTCTTAGTGATCCCCAAAGCCCAAGAATATTTTTGCTGTTGGAAAAAATAAATTAATAATTAGTTTTTTAAAAAGAAATATATACAAAAATGTTTATTGAATTGATATAATGATTTTATATTCGTATAGAAAGAATTATATATGTATATAAAGTATCATAATAACTATTAATGTCTGATAATTCAATGCATGCTTTATAAAACTGTTAAATAATTTCATAGAATGCATTATGCTTCAAACGATCACATTTAACACTAATCTTAAAACATCAGAAAAATATAATTGAGAAAAAACAAATATTTCACGCATAAGCCCAATAAAAAAATCAGCTATGAAATATAAAATAGAGATTTGAATTACCTGAGATTTATTATCAATGGTTTCATTGTAACAGCAGAGATGATTTACGGTTTCCTTCTCTAAGCCTTGAGTCAGAAAAGAGGTAATTCTAACAAAAATATTTAAAGATATAAACAATCCCAAAAGATAACAAATTATATAATTGATAGGAAAATGTCAATGAGTTTCAAAGTTTTTAAAAAGCTTTGAGATTACCTTTGGCTCTCAGACGTACCTGAAGAGGACCACACACAATAAATAAATTGCACTTGATTAGCATACACATCTTATATTATATATTCTTGCTAAGTGATTTAACTTTATAAAAAAAGAATTACCTTTTTCGAAAGGGATGATCAAATTCCTGGATAAACAGAGTCGTCTCTTTTTGTTAGTTAAATCACTACTGATGCAAAAATATAGATAGAGATACAACATGGAGAGGAAGAGAACAAAAATAAACGGAGAAGAAAAATTCCCCATAAAATTACCAGTAATGGTATTCCCGTCTATGAGTTACTTATTGATTATCATACACCTGCGCAAGATCACAAAAGTAGAATTTAAATTAGAACGATCAAAAAACATATGAAAACTTAAAAGATAGATGCGTGAAACTAATGGGAGTGGCGTGATATTTATATAGCAAATTAGTATAAGTTTATAAATGACCTAGCTTTCAAGAGAAGCTATGAGATAGAATATCCTCTAATAAATTTTAATTCAGCTATGAGATAGAATATATTTTAATAAAATTTTAAAGATATTCTGGTTATAATATATACATAATTTTGGTAACTCAAATCTTGCTATATATATATATTTAAATATTATGATATTAGGAAATAAGATATCTCGTCAGTTGATTGCAACTGGTTTTTGATAAAACAAATCCTACTATAAGGATTTAAATAATAGATAATAAGGAAAGAATAATGAATTTTAACGTTAAAACCCCTCAACTAAGTTTTTTTTGGGTAAAAACCCTCAAACTAAGTATTTAACGAAAAACCCCCTAAACTAACTTTATTTAATGAATTAAACTCTAACAGGTCATAATTACCATTACTACCAGTAAATATTTAGTTTAGGGGTTTCTACACTAAGTAAACATAGTTGAGGAATTTTACCATTAAAAATAAAAAAAAATTCAAAATATTGTAATAGGAGGATAAATTTTCAAAATACATTTTATAAATTAATGTATAAGCTTCTATAAATGACTTAGAACCTCTTATAATAATTTAAAACATCTGATAGGCCAATATAAATAATTTTATAAATGTATTTATAATTTTATAAACGATTTATAAAGCATGCATTGAATTATTAGACATTAATAGCTATTATGATACTTTATATACATATATAATTCTTTATATACGAATATAAAATCATTATATCAATTCAATAAACATTTTTGTATTTATATATTTCTTTTTAAAAAACTAATTATTAATTTATTTTTTCCAACAGCAAAAATATCATTGGGCTTTGGGGATCACTGAGACGGTGAGGAAGAAGTTTGTCGCGAAGGCGAAAGTTCACTTATTGGACACGGTCTCCAATTGGAAGGGTGACTGGATCGTGAAAGGGTATGAGCGTGGCAAACCCGCTGAGCTCACCACGGATGTGTGGGATGGCCTCATCCGATATTGGCGTCTTCCTGATTCCGTTAGAGTCACCCAGTCTTGCTCTAACTCCCGTAACACGGTCGATGAGCACGGGAACGGGCCTATGCTTCACACTACGGGCCAAAAACCCCACGCCGGTGTCCGTTTGGAAATGGTAATTAAATATTTAATTAAATAAAAATTTTAATATATATTTATATATTTTTATATTCTAACTTTCTTAAATATTTTTAGGCCAAAGAGACGGGACATTTCCCGTCTCTTATGGAACTTTACGAGAAGACCCACAAGAACAAGGCGGGCGTATTTCTAGATGGCAAGTCCGAGCAAATCTACAACGACTTGGTTGCTCGGGTTGAAGACCGCCGGACCCAGCAGACCCAGCAGTCTACCGATGGATTACCTGTCACCTTATCCACATCTGAAGTGGATAAGATTTACGAGTAGGTAAATTTTCTAAAATTTTAAATGTTTTTATTATTCATTTAAGTTTTAACTTTAAATTTTTACTAAAAATATTATATCTTTACAAATACTTTTTTGTTTAAATGTAATGTCTTAATTTTTGTACACAAAGGTAAAACATCAAGTATTATGAAACAGAGGGAGTATAATAATTCTTTTAAAAACTTAACGTTTGTGTATTTTCACAGTTTTAATATGAAATTATTTCAAAATTATTATAAATGAATAAATACTTTATTTTAAATTTATATCATATAATATAAATATGATATAAGTAAGTTTCTAGCTATGTTACATGGAAACGGAATTTATATCATGAGTTTCTAGCTATGTTTATAGCTATCATAAGTTTCTAGCTATGTTACACGGAAACATAATTTCTATAGAGTAAGTTTCTAGGTATCCCAATCTTGAGTTTCTATAAAGTACAAAATTAATACAAATGAATAAATACTTTATTTAAATTTATATCAGGAACTAAAAACAAATGAAACCAGAACTAACGATTTACTTATAATAAAAAATGATTATACATTATTTTCTTAAAATGATTATACATTATTGAAATCACTAAACATTTCACATTAAAAAAAATCGGGTAAACTTAATATAAAATATTTAATTAACTTATACTTACATGTATATGGCTTTTAAACTGAAAAAGAAAATAGAGCACATCAATTAATCAATTGACGCACCACAATTAAATATATACTAATAAAGTTGAATAAAAAGGCTCCACAATACGTTACATCATCCTTCATATCTCCATTTTGCGACATGTGTTGATCAGAGAGACATCTTTTTCTTTTTACTTTTCTTTCAAACTCGTGGATCTTCTTCTTTTTTCTCTTTGTTTCGTTGGTGTTTCTATCTTGTCGATTAGCTGAGTTTTATGATAATTTTTTGGCCTTTTATGTCTATTTATTGGCCCATGACTAGCGTATGGAGTTTATAATGTTTTCAGCTTTAAAATTGGTTACTCAAACCGATTATTTTTCATGTAATAATATAATTATGTTTACGTTATCCACACGCAAGCCCTATTGGTATAACTTATATCTATATATTTAAAATATACAACCATATACATTTTGTATTTCTACTTTCACTATCAAATAAAATAAAAAAATCTTCTCATTCTATCTCACAAAAACCAAAACAGAACCTACGTATAAAAACTACACTACATGAAGAGTTATTGGTATAACTGACACGGCCCACCGTCTGCAAAAACAAACAAATATATTTCTAAACGAACATCTATTATACTAAGAAAAACCTCATTATGATAATCATACAAATACAAAAAACAACTAATATTATCCAGCTCTCATACAAATACACACTACACATCATTATACATGGTTTTCGAAATAAGTAACAACTCAACGTAGACAAAACATCAAACTTATCACAAACCATTGAGTCAAAATGTTAACGCCCATGAATAAATGGACCGTTAAACTAAACATAAAAGAATTAAAGAAAAAAACTTAAACTCACATTCTATAAGACATAGCTATAACAACTTATCCTCACACAAAATATTACACCATGAATAACGAGCCACTGTTCTCTTATCAACTCTCACACCAAACATAATCTACATGAGCAAATCCACGGCAAAAACTACAAGTCTACATCCACAGACCCAACACATAACAATTTATCATTGATTTTCAGCTACCGTTTATCATTGACAATTAAGGTAATTTAAAAGACTCAACAACGGAGTACATGGAATTCATGCTAACATACAATCGCATTCACCACCCCGGTTCAACCTTGCTTATTCAAGAGACTACTGAATATATGATGAATAAACTACCAAATGGATACAATACCATAACTAATGATCTCCAAGTTACTCTTACCATTTGGGACTACAACCAAAATGCGACTGCAGCAAGACTTGACGTCGATCTTATCATCACAGATCTAGAGGAAACAAATAGGCCTCCAACTACAGAAGAAGAAAACGATATATGCACTATATGCTTTAGAAATTACAACTATATAAACAAACTTTGCTCTCTTATTTGTGGTCATAATTTTCATTTTATATGCATTGACCAATGGCTTCGTACAAACACAAACTGCTGAATATGTAGGGAAAATAATCTATGATTCCACCTTCAATATGATTAATAACATGGAATATCATGTTTTAATTTCCAAGTTTATTTGTGTAGTATTTTCTACTTTGTTTTTCTCATTTTCAGAAAAAAATAATTAATAATTTATCCTCATTAATAAATATTTTCCATTCACACTATTATTTTATTATATAAAAACAAATAACATCAATAAAAACAAATAATACATGACAAAAAAAATAAGATTCTACATAAAATTAAAGTACAAATGCCGAGACTATTTTATACAATTCACAACTTTCTTACTATCTACCTACACTATTTAAAACATAAAACCATTAGCAACACCATGAATACAAATATTGCTTCATCATTTAACATATAACTAAAATTTTCAAAATACCATCCACCAATCAAGATATACTACATCAAAGAAAAACTAAATTACAACAATATATAGCCGCTCCGTGCATAGCGTGGACAAACAAACCACTAGTTAGTATAAATAGATGTTTTACTCACCTAAGGTAGATTTATTGTAACATGTAACACTTATATTTTAGTTATGAATAAATTTGAATATGGGGATAAAAATAAAAAAAAAATGACATTTTTGATGGCAGAAAATCAGAAGTTTGGTAATTAATTCTTCCGATCAGTTCTCCAATAAAAGACATTTCTGGAAATTCAAAAAGGAAAGTCGTCTTTCCCTTTCTCTGAATAATAACCTTCCTAATCTTCCACCTTTCGAATCCAATAAATTCGACAACCCAATTTCACCCGTTTCCAGATTAGGGTTCCGACGATCTGCAGCTGCCGTCGTCTCGTCGTGTATAGATCCAGTTTAGCGAGGTGGATCTGAGGAAACGTTTCGACCATGAGCGGGATGAGAGGTCTCTCCGTCTTCATAAGCGACATCCGAAATTGCCAGAACAAGGAAGCCGAGCGACTCCGCGTCGACAAGGAGCTCGGTAACATCCGTACATGCTTCAAAAACGACAAGGTTTTGGTCTCCTTTTTGTTTCTCTCTAGAAAATAAAAAAATCTTAAAATCCATCTGTGTTTCGAGTTAGTTTTAGAGTTTGCTTGGCTTCTCTAGAATTTGTGTAGAACATTAGTTTACTTTTATGTCCTAGTTATTTCATTAATTAGCATTTTGTTTTGCGACGTCCACTATCCAAATTGGATAAGTATATGATGAATATATCACCCTCAGCTAACTTGTCCATTTCGCGGTTCAGATTTGAAGTGAATCAGCATGCATTCGTGATTAAATTTTTCGTGTATGGATAGGGGTTGACACCATATAAGAAGAAGAAGTATGTGTGGAAAATGCTTTATATACATATGCTCGGTTACGATGTTGATTTTGGTCATATGGAGGCGGTTTCTCTTATATCTGCGCCAAAGTATCCTGAAAAGCAGGTATTCTCATTTGCCTAAGAAAAGGGAAATATGTAGTGTTACTTGTTAGACTAGGAATATATTGTCAAGGTGGAAATTAAGCAAAATGTCAATTAGATATCCCAGTTTTGTTATTTTCATGCTTTTTTTTTTAACTGAGTTCAAATTTTCATCCATGGATATAGGTTGGTTACATTGTCACATCGTGCTTGCTCAATGAGAATCATGATTTTTTGAGGTTGGCAATAAATGCAGTCCGAAACGACATTATTGGACGGAATGAGACTTATCAATGCCTTGCATTGACTTTGGTAAGCGCTCTTTCATCCCCATTATATGTTGATGTCTTATCTTTCAGTTTCAGCTTATGATATGTAGTTTAGTATTTCAACACAAGGGTCATTGAGTATATTTTTGTGCATCGTGCTTATTATTTCAGCCATCTTCGGCATTAAATGATGCTTGCTTTTGTACCGTCCTGTGCTCAATTTCCTCTGTAGGTTGGAAATATTGGTGGACGAGAATTTGCAGAGTCGTTGGCACCTGATGTTCAAAAGTTACTAGTAAGTGACTTGGTAGTGATGCATGTCTTCCATATAAGTACGTAACAGTTGAACTTATGGGCTTCTTTGCTTTATAGATTTCTAGCAGTTGCAGGCCTCTTGTAAGGAAAAAGGCTGCACTTTGCCTGCTACGGTTGTTCAGGAAAAATCCTGACGTTGTCAACGCTGATGGCTGGTGCGTATTAAATACTCTTTTATTTCAGTTTATAGATGTGCCTTTTATATTCTCGTCTTCGTATGCTTACAGGGCAGATCGTATGGCGCAACTGTTGGATGAACGTGATCTTGGTGTCTTGACATCTTCGATGAGTCTTCTGGTATCTTTGGTATCCAATGACTATGAGGGGTACTCGAGTTGTCTACCCAAATGTGTCAAAATATTAGAACGCCTTGCTAGGAATCAGGATGTTCCTCAGGAGTACACATACTATGGTATCCCATCTCCTTGGCTCCAGGTTTGTATTAACTCGCGTTACTGATTCTTGTTTACCTAGCTTTACCGCCTTACATTACCCTGGACTTCACATTTTAGCTGAAATAGTTTTTGAAATTGATGCTTGCACATTTTTATTCGTGGTTCTTTAAGTGTTATCTTGGCTACTTACATGTCTTTTGGTTAGCATAGGTGAAAACGATGAGGGCTCTTCAGTATTTTCCAACAATTGAAGACCCCAGCACTAGAAGATCCCTTTTCGAGGTTCAATTTGTTCCAAAAAACTTGCTTACATACATTTAAAAAAAAAATCAGCCTCATAATATTTTCTATGTAAATTTCAGGTCCTACAACGGATACTGATGGGGACAGATGTTGTTAAAAATGTGAACAAGAACAATGCGTCTCACGCTGTGCTCTTTGAAGCTCTATCTTTGGTAAGATTTCCAGGCAGATAATTAGCGTAAAGTTTATGCCATGAAATTCATTGATGCAGTTTTCCTTTTTGCCCATCTCCTTGGCATGTCTCAACTCCTTTTTGCCAAGACATCTGAACCCAAAACAGAATGCTGACTAGTGCATGGACGTTTTCCTTTTGATTCTGTTTATTAAGGAAATAGCTAGTTTTAAATATTTGGTAAATGATTTACTTGCTTGTCTATCTTCCGTTTACCTTCTTTTTGCTTTCCTTTTAAACATACCCTATCCTTCATCGATTCACTGCAATTTTGCGTAAAAGTTTTTGTACTGTTTTGCTTAAACGTTTGGTACTAATTGTTTATCATGAATGTATGATTTTGAGTATTTTAACCTGTTAATATGTTGTTCCGGTATAGGTCATGCATCTCAATGCTGAGAAGGAAATGATGTCACAGTGTGTTGCTCTCCTAGGAAAATTTATTTCTGTACGTGAGCCCAACATCAGATATCTAGGCTTGGTGAGTTTTTATATACTGGTTTCCTGCTTGTAAAGCCGAGCTAGAACTCTGTGCACTGTTTGTGGTGGATCATCTATTAGTTGGCCATAATGATGCATTACTTGCAACACTGCAGGAGAATATGACACGAATGCTGATGATCACAGATGCCCAAGATATCATAAAGAAGCACCAGCCTCAGATAATCACCTCTTTGAAGGACCCTGATATAAGGTTGATTTTGTTTTTCACTATATCAATATGAGCTAATTCAGTCACGAACACTGGTTGCAGTTCATAACTTCCGTGGTAGTGTCAATCGAAATCAATTCGATTCGATTTGGGTTGTAGATATGCAACTTAAAACTAAATTGTGAATTTGTTTCCCTATAATCTTCAGTAAAGCAACATCTTCTTGACATATACTCCTGGTATCCTGTGTTAAATAGTTATTGGTATATTTATTTATATTAGCAATTCTTATTGAGTAGTATCAGAACTATTAGATAGTACACTTTGTATGATATAAATCATCACTGTGACCATATTGAGTGAGTACCAAACATTAAACTTACCGTTCGCAATTGAAACTGTCTTCCGCAATTTATAGTTGTAAATTTGTAAAGAGTTAATAATTATATATGTACTTGTATATATATTTATAAAGAGAGAGATATCCTACTTCCTTGTCATTTGATTCAATACTTTTCCCATGTTTGTTTCATATTTTTGTATGCTGACCAGGATTGCCTTCCTGCAGTATTCGTAGGCGAGCTCTTGATCTGCTTTATGGAATGTGTGATGTGTCAAATGCAAAGGGTATAGTCGAATAGCTGTTACAGGTAATTTTTGTTAAGATTGATATTTCCTTTACCTATGGTTTTCCTTTTGCGTGAGATGTTTAATAGAAGTTCAATACGAAAAAATATAATGCAGTATCTTAGCACTGCTGAGTTCTCCATGCGTGAGGAATTATCACTTAAAGCTGCTATTCTCGCTGAGAAATTTGCTCCTGATCTATCTTGGTAAGGATTCAATCTAATATGTACATCACTTTGAGATGCACACAATAACATTATGAAGCATTAACCAATCGTTATGATTATCAACACGATAAATCTGATCAATCTTTTGTACGGAACATGATTCCTGTGATGTTGATCAGGTATGTAGATGTGATCCTTCAGTTGATTGATAACGCGGGAGATTTTGTTAGTGATGACATTTGGTTTCGTGTGGTGCAATTTGTTACAAATAATGAAGACCTGCAGGTAATGAAGATTTGTTACAAGAAATCTGTTTTATATATTCGTTTAGTGGCATTCTTAACTTGCTTTAGAATTTCTTCAATGTGTCAGCCTTATGCAGCATCAAAAGTAAGAGAATATATGGACAAGATTGCGATACATGAGACAATGGTGAAGGTTCGTATGCCCTTAAATTTTAGAATTAGCTCTTTCTATTGCAGAATGTGGTAACTTGTGATTCTTATATTCTCATTTTCGTAATGCTAGCTAAATTGCAAAGCACAGTTTCTACATTTTCAAACTTTGAAACGATTCTTTACCATTTGAATGGTATGCGAATTTCAGAGTTTAGAGTAAGTTATATTTCAATACATGTTTCAGGTCAGTGCTTATATTTTGGGGGAGTATGGTCACCTTCTTGCTAGACGACCTGGATGTAGTGCAAGAGAGCTCTTTGGCATTTTACATGAGAAGCTTCCCACTGTATCGTAAGCAAATCTAAACGATGCATGGTGTTTTTTCTTTCCTTTGGGTAATTTTTAGTTGCTGTACCTTAGCCACCGTTGTCTTTTCTCAGGAGTCCAACCATTCCTCTTCTTCTCTCGACATATGCAAAGCTTCTTATGCACGCTCAACCTCCAGACATAGAATTGCAAAAGCAGATTTGGAATGTATTTAAGAAGTGAGAGTTCCGAACCTTGTTATTCATCCCAGGAGTTCTGCTTGTCATGTTATATGCTCTACTTTTCTTATTAAAGTTTTATGTTGGCAGATATGAGAGTAGTATTGATGTGGAGATACAACAGCGAGCAGTTGAATATTTTGAATTGAGTAAAAAAGGGGCTGCCTTGATGGATGTATTGGCCGAGATGCCAAAATTTCCTGAGCGCCAGGTTTGTTGTTTTGTTTCCTGGTGTTTAAGCAGCTTATCTGGTAATTTTTTTTTAGGCTTTCAATAATGGTGATGTGATGTTGAAAATTTTCGTCTTTCCATAGTCATCATTGATAAAAAAGGTGGAAGATGTTGAAGATACTGCAGACCAGAGTGCGATCAAGCTTAGAGCGCAACAGCTACCTTCAAATGCTTTGGTTTTGGCTGACCCACAGCCTGTTAATGGGACACCCCCGCCTTTGAAGGTTCCAAGCATAAGTGGAATCAAAGTGGGTATTTCCTCCAATTGGGTCCAAATAAAGGAGACATTTTTTCACCACATATCTTCTGACGGTCCCTTTATCTTTGTTGTGTATGTAGCTGGACCACGAGTCAGCATCCCAGACTCAATCTCAGCCAAATGGCGATTTGAGTAAAGTACAGTCACAAATTCCATCAGCAGATCTCCTTGGCGAGATGGTCGATCCTCTGGCAATAGAGGCTCCGCCGGTAGACATGGGGAGCCACCAACGTGTTTACAGAGAGGAGGACGGAATTCCAGATGAAGTTGATGGCACAGCCATCGTACCTATTGGTGACCAAGCAAACAAGGTTGAGGTATGTTTAGCTCTTTCCTTTACTCTCTTTGGCGTTGTAGGGGATAAACATTGATGAAATGCTATATCTAAACAACTTTAGCTAATTGTTTCGACTTTCTAAAGTCAGTCATTTTCTGTATCAGTCATTTGCCTTGTAAGTGACTTGCGTTTTAATCTCAGTTCAGCATAACTGATAGGTTGTTATCCTACATTCTGAAGAGCGGGCACATAACTGACTTGTCATATCTAACATAGTATCCATTTACCTTTTATGTACATCTAATTGTTTTTTGCAATCATACTCTCCATTTAGATCCTTGTTATTGTTTTCTTATTTGTTTTTCTTTTCTTAAACAGCCGATTGGAAATATCACCGAGAGATTCAATGCTTTATGTTTGAAAGATAGTGGTGTCTTATATGAGGATCCTTATATTCAGGTTTGATTTCTTCTTTTGTCAACTCCTTTCTCTTTGTATTTGGTTATCTGTTTCACATATGGCGAACTTTTACTTTTTGTGGTCTACTTTGAATGGTGAAGATCACAATACTCTATTTTAATTCATGGTTACAATGATCTAACATTCTAAAAAATGTTGGTACTCTCTCAGATTGGTGTGAAAGCTGAATGGCGAGGACACCATGGAAGACTTGTCCTCTTCTTGGGAAATAAAGTTACTTCTCCACTTACGTCTGTTCAAGCTCTAATACTACCCCCTGCTCATTTAAAACTGGAACTGTCTCTTGTACCTGATACCATTCCTCCTCGAGCACAGGTACTTATATATACACACATATATATATAGGTTAAACTGATCCTAATATTTTTCTATCAATTTTTATGTTACCTGTTTCTTATGGTCTTAGGTACAATGTCCACTCGAAGTGATGAACATCCGTCCTAGCAGGGATGTTGCGGTTTTGGATTTCTCCTACAAGTTTGGTACAAGCATGGTAGTTACTGAATCATTGGATAAGACGATATGATAGCTTGTTTACAGACAGGGTTTCTTGTTCGCCTCTCTCTGACTTCTCGTCTCTCTTATAGGTCAGTGCCAAATTACGCCTCCCAGCAGTCTTGAATAAGTTTCTTCAACCTCTACAGTTGACATCTGAAGAGTTCTTCCCACAATGGAGATCACTTTCAGGACCACCATTGAAACTTCAAGAAGTTGTATGTATTCCTGAATGAAATTCATACGCTACTAATGTCTCGTTTGCGTCATTAAATGAAACTGCAATTTCCCGCAGGTTAGAGGTGTAAGACCTCTTTCTCTTTCGGAAATGGAAAATCTATTCAACAGTTTCCGGGTGACGATATGCCCCGGGCTTGTAAGCATCTCTTTTAATATAATATCTATCTAAAAGTTTCCGGGTGATCATATGCTGACCTTAATATATATAATTACGTGGTCTGATGTAGGATCCCAACCCTAATAATCTAGTGGCAAGCACAACCTTCTACTCAGAAAACACAAGACCCATGCTCTGTTTGGTGAGATTTAGTAATCGAAGTTCCAACCTGGGTGTTTCTTTCTCCATCTCAACGTGTTCGTATTTTTCTTCAATCGCAGGCAAGGATTGAAACAGACCCAGCGGACAGGACCCAACTGCGGTTGACTGTAGCCTCAGGAGATTCAACCCTTACATTTGAGTATGATAATCGTCTCTTCCACTAACACAATCAGCCCTAAACTTCATGATAAGAACACAACTCTTCCATTCCATGATTGGCTGATTTTACCTTCGTCTATACAGGTTGAAAGAATTCATTAAAGAACAATTAATCGCCATCCCGATGGGCTCTCGAGCTCTGGTTCCAGCGGTGCCAGTACCAGCTGCACCTTTAGCTCAACCGCCTAGCCCAGCGGTGGATGCTAATGATCCAGGAGCTATGTTAGCGGGCTTACTTTGATTCAACCTGGTAAGACAAACGCTTACAGTGGCACGATGTGAAGATCATCGTTGATATGCAAAGAGTAAAATCAGAAGATGTGAGAGGGCTTGCAGAGGCAGAGTAAGAGTGAGCTTAGTTTTGATCCAAATGCCTGTGTCCGTCTATTTGTGAGTTTGGTCTGTAGTTTTGCATTCTTTATGCACACATTTTGTATTGCGAGGTCTTTTGGGTGTGTATCCTCTTTTATCTTTTCTCAGTGATCTTTTACTTAGGCTTTGTTATGTTCCTCCTTTCTAAAATTCTTGAGTTCGATACCAAATTACATATATACATGTAGAGCTTGTGGGGTTATTATAATTATAATATTCAATTTGTATCATTGCTTTTAGAGGTCTTTGTATCTTTGCGGTGGTAAATGTTTAGAAGCGATATTTCTTGAGCTTTGAGAATTCCTAGCCGTTTTGTTAGCTTGAAAACATCAACAATTTGTCATCGCAAGCTCAGGCCGCACATTCTGATTCACTCACACCACATAAACCGGTTCTTTAATGAATCGGTTCTCAACAAATAATATGAGTGATTTACACCCAAGATCTGTGAGTTTTCATTATACTCTTGGCTCTAACCGGTGACTTATGGAATTAATGAGAACAATGAATTTCTATTCATTTCTTAAATATTTACATCATCTACTAGGAATATTGATTACATATAATTCTCGAGTATTCTTTTCATTTAAAAAAAAAAGTATTCTTTATAAAAATAAGTAGGAAGAAAAGTAGTAATTGTTCTTTTCCATTTTTTTGTTCTTTTTTCAAATAAGCCATAAAAAATTCATTTCCTGTAAAAAAAATAGTGATTTGGGGTCAGTAATATAGGTATAGCTTTTTTTCTGCTGATAGTAGCTTCAACTCTCTATGTTAGTTCAGAAAAAGAAAGAAGAACTAGCAGACTAATAATCCAACTCCTTCCACAATGGAGGTCTTCTATGAGAGGATGAACTACAGAGAGATTCGAAATGCGATGGCTTCTCATTAGACAATGTTACAACATCCTAGTTTGTGGTATATAATGAAAGGTTTAAGAAAATCAATTTGGCTATCTAAGTCATTAAATTGCGTTTACCTTTTCAGACATACATCGGCTTCGAACCCTAGAGGTAAGCATGATGAGCTGGAGTAGTATAAGGATGGATGTGATTCGCGATATCGTGTGAGTGAGGCCAAAGCACGAGAAAAAATCATGTGGTGATTGCATGGTTAGTAAACAAGACTATAGGGTTCCGAAAAATTAACGCATCATCCATCATACAAAATGGAATCCACGAGCCGAGAGAGCGGCCGTGGAATGCCCATTAGTCCGTTACAATTGTGATTGGGTGAGAAAGTTTTGGTACCGTGTTTAAAGACTTTCTCCCTGCTGAGAACATGGTTGTTGCTGTAAAAGTTCTAAACATGCAAAGACATGGAGCAATGAAGAGTTTTATGACAGAATGTGAATCCCTCAAGGACATAAGGCATCATAATCTTGTGAAACTGTTGACGGCTTTTTTGAGTACTGATTTTCAAGGAAACGAGTTCAGAACTCTCATCTATGAGTTATGCCTAATGGAAGCATTGACATGTGGCTGCACCTGGAGGAAGTGGAAGAGATTCGTAAGCCTTCAAGAACCTTGACGCTTCTTGAAAGGCTCAATATTTCTGTAGATGTTGCTTCTGTTTTAGACTATGTTCATTGTTATGACCTATCACTGCGATATAAAACCAAGCAACATCCTCCTAGACGATGATTTGACTGCCCATGTTAGCGATTTTGGCCTCGCTCGTCTTCCATTCAAGTTCGATCAAGAGTCCTTTTTGAACCAACTAAGCTCAGCTGATGTTAGAGGAACCATGTCGCACCAGGTAATATTATCACACATCTCAAATGTTCAATGAAAAAAAAATATTTTTGTTTCACTACAATCTTGTTTCTATGAATTAATACCATTAATATGGAGTGGATCTTGTTCAGAATATGGAGTGGGAGGACAACCATTAATACATGGCGATGTGTATAGTTTTGGAGTTCTGCTTTTGGAAATGTTCACCGGAAAACGACCAACTGATGAGTTATTTGGTGGATACTTTACGCTCCACGGCTACATCAAATCTGCGTTGCTAGAGAGTGTTGGATATTGCAGACAAATCGATTTTTCACAATGGTCTCAGAGTCGGTTTCCCTATTGCTGTGTGCAGGGCACAGATTTTGGAGGTGGGACTTAGGTGCTGTCAAGAACCACGGACGAACCGGATAGAAGCTTGAGTGAAGCTACAAAGGAGTTGATCTCTATCAGAGAGAAGTTCTTTAAAGCCAGAAGAACAGCAAGACGTTGAAGTGTTTATGGTTTTACTCTACAGACTTAGAAACCTACTTAAAAGTTTATTCTGAGGCCTCTAAAATATCGTTTGCATAATGTGGTTTTGCTCTTTTATGTACTCATATGCTTGCAGACTGTTGTTTATGAATGCTTGTTATTTGCAGACGACAAATGAATGTTGTGTTACTAGCTTGTAAAATATCGTTTACATAATGTGTTTTTGCTCCTTGTGCCATGTTTGCTTGTTAGTTATTTCACTCGATTCTTTTTTTTCTTTTTTGCGGAAAAAGGCAGGAAACAGAGTTGGAGATTGCCTTTTCCTTGGCATTTCTTTACTGCATGAACCTTACAGGCGTTTTTAAAAAAGCGCTGTCCAGGTCGAACTGACTTAGGAAAAGAAATTCGTACATAGCAGAAAACAAGGACTCCACTCTTATGAAGCTATGCACGTCGATGTCGTCGAAAACCCATGACATAACACAACTATATGAAGAAAACACGTATCCATTATATATACCACGAAAAACCCATAAAGAAATTACAAGCTCATCCGCCATAATAAGCCAACTGAGGAAACGAATCATTGTGTCAAGGAAAAACAAAGAATGTCGCAAGTCAATTTGGCGGAAGAGACCCACAAAGCCAGAGTCCAGCTACTGCTACTGCTACTGCCACTCACGGCACTGACCACAGCTCCAGCTAGTTCCGGGGAAGGACAATGGTTCCTCCCATGGAGAGCAGTGAGAATGTATTAGCAATCCACAGACCGTGCAGAACAGATCAGGCACTGGCTCAATCTGCGAACATCTCTGACATGGCCCCATCTCTTCATATTCTTCTTCTGTTGTTTCTCCTTGAGGGTTAATTACTGGAACATCCTTATCTCCATTGATCTCACCCTGACCATTGCTATCATCGGCTGTTAGCAACTCGGTCAATGAGAAATAGGTCTGAGGTTCAAATTCCATGTCCTCGTAGTCGAATAGTAGCTCGCCAGACGCATCCCAGTCCGAGACAACAGGCAAAGCTTGCTCGGCTTCTTCGGGTTTCACCATAGGCTGTGGCTCGGCATTACAGTCCTCTCGTTTCGCTTGTCTTCTCACTGGTAGCTTCTGAGGACCAGGTCCAGGTGCAGAAGCACCCGTGTTCCACTCAAGATCGAAATTAGTTGGTGTGATTTGTTCAACTTTGGAAACTGATACCAGAAGCGGATCATCCTCGGGGAAAAAAGCGTCCATAGGTGGAAACATAGGAGTAGCAGGCATAGGAGTAGAAGGTTTCGAGTCTTGTTGTTCTGACATTCTTTCCGAATCAGAATCCAACCCGGAGCTTCCTTGCCTTTGTTTCTGGTTCTTGAAGACTAATCTTTTGATCTCCTTCTGTTCTCTGAGTTTTGGATCGATGTAAGGGCATTCAGGTTGTCGTATACGACGACATTTGCAACATTTGAACCCAACCACTTCAGGAATTTGTGACTCCTCCAGCTTAACAGCTTCAGTGTGGAACCACTCTGCATTTGAAGATTCAGATACATTGATATGAAAAGGCATTCAAGAAATAAGAACTTGGAAAAAGGTTACTGAGTAAATGATTCTGCTTACTTTCGCATTTTGTACAGTGAATATACGTCAACCCAGGATTGTACGGCTTCTGGCAGAGCCCACAAACCGGTTCCAGATTGGGTTTATCTGATCTTCCAGCCAAGAGAATGTTTTGTTTCCTGAAATCAACGCCTGTGTCCTCCAAGTTCTTTTTCCTCCACATGATTCCACAGGACAATGTCTTCGGTTTATTATTGGATGCAACAGCGGAAGCAGGAGCGACTTGTTTGATTCCAGAAGGCTTCTCCTGTGTTTTCTGGGATGATAACTGTTGACTAGGAGGCTTAATCTTAATGACTGGAGTGACTATACTTTGATGTCGTCCGGTGATCGTGAGCTGGGGTGTTGTCGGTTGTCTGTGGTTGATATTTGTTGGAAGACGAGTTTTTGCAAGATAGCACTTTTTGCAGGTGACTACAACTTCAATTTTTCCATTTGTGTGTTGCGATTTCCAAGTGCACTCATTGTGACAAAATCCTGAAAAAAAAGACATGACAATCCACATTTCAGTACAAACTGACTCATAATGAAATTATACAACAGAAATTTACAGTCCCAAGCAAGCTTTGCCAAGCATGTGATCAAACTTTTATTCTTGATCTAAACTCTAATCAAGTATAGCACTTAGTGTTTCTTCTTGAACTAAAGAAACAGTCATCAGGTTAGCAAGTCAGATACCAGCAACTTGCATTTCTAGTTACCATACTAAATGCAAAACTAGAAAGAGTAAGAGGGAGGTTTTGTACCTTGGCAGGAACTGCATGTTGTTGTATCCCTGCCAACATGTCACATAGTGGGAAGAGAAAATTAGTGAGATACACAATTAAAGTGACAGTGTAAAACAATCCTTCGAGAGGTAAAGAAAACAAAAGATTACCGCAGCAGAACATCATGATAACATGACGCACAAGAACATTTCTCCATGTTGTCCCTCCTTGAGGCTATATATGAAAATAAGTCAGTGCGGGAAGCTTTCAGCTGCTTTTTCTGCAGCTTCGATAATTTATCTGATGGCTTCTTGGTTGGTGGCATTGGTACTCTATGCAAGCTCTCTTCAAATTCTTTGATCAGGTATAAGGGAACACGTGCTTCCTGAAACCAATACTTTTCATTTCCATCTTGGGTTTTCTCGACCTCGATTATGTTCTTCATGACTCGTGATGGCAGATGCTTTTGATTTCCAAAGAAAACTCCGTAGCTAACCTTGGTATCACTAATCTTTTTGTCACATATTCGAGCATTTCTAAAAACGTTGGCATCTGTCTCTAGGCCTTTGACATCCTGGAGATTTTGCTCTGGCCTTACAAGTTCACTCCACCTTATACTCATATCCAGATACCTTACCTGGCCCAAAAATTTGATTGAATCTCAGAAACGCAACAACGAAAAATACAAACTACAACAGAAACCATAAAATATAGACACAAACCTGAAGAGCAAGCTGAGATATGTTCTTGCTACTTTCAACTGCAGCTTTCCAAATAGACCGTCTACTTCTCTTAGGGATGTAAGAAGCATCACCATAACTAAATCCAGATATCTTTTTAGAACCGCCTAATAAGAAACAAAGAATGATAATTTAGTGGAATAAATTAGGATTTTCAGTGTGGTGGCGCAATCGGAAAATTAAACAAACAAGTATACCTTGACAAGCTGCTTTCCTTATTGCTGACTGTGACAAAACTGCTTTCGAAAGTATAACTTTTGATAACTTCCCTCCTCTCCACCAAGTAAAGCTATCATCTTCAGAACCTTCAGCTGTAACTTCAGCGAGGTTCCTTTGCCTCCTCCTACCAGGTCCACGTTTCTGTGCAACCACAACAGTAAGCGGAGCACTTGGGAACATAGAGAGTTCTATTAACCAATCGTCCATCAGTTTAAACCAATCGGTTGACAGAGCAATACTGCAAATATTTTCCTCAAGCTGCAACCAAGATAAACAACCCACATTGAGATGTTAGAGAACAAGATAAATTCGATGAGACAACCATTAGTATATCATAATATAGTGTCGACTATCAGATTTAATCTAGAGAAAAATAGACCAAGAGTGTTCCAATGTTTTAAGAAACAAAAAGGAGAGTATATAAGAAGTGTATTAACCAAGAAAATTATTATAAAGAACTACTCACTTCAAGTAGGAGTGCCTTTACGGCTTTGCATGTTGAGGCTTCCTCTACCTGCTTACGCCACTGTTTTCTGAGAGTTTCACTGAGAAATGGGCCGGCAGTCAGACCACGCAAGCTTTCCTCTAGATATAGAGCATATGCTGCAATACTTGAAAGCACTCCATCCCCATTCCTTAGAGGAAAAAGTCCACTGAAGATCTTCATAGCACCCTTAGTGGCACCCGATACAGCTGCATTTAACATGCATCCTCTCTTGCTTGCAGATGTGAGTTTGCAAGAATGACACCAACCACACCTCTCTCTGGTAATTTCCTTTTTATCAGGACTTGGCCAGAAGAAACGTGAAGCTACTAATGAAAATGCTTTCATCTGCACTAAGATGTTATTTGATGCAGCTTTCTTGGCAGTACTGTACTTGCGAAGATCAGGTTCATGGGCTTCCTCTGATGTTAGATCAGCCAAAGTGGCAGCAGCCGATACAGCCAACTCCCCGTTTGTGTAATGATTATTGTACGCTTGGGGTTTAAATAACAAGCCGGAGTATGTAACACCAGCAGCCAATTTCTTCTCATGCATTCCACTTGAACCTTCTATAACACCATTTCGAGTATTACTCAAAGCAGATGTCGGTAGGTCAAACACAGTTTGGATGTCGTTTCTACCGGAAATATTTGCACCATCGGACTTGATCTCTGTAACCTTGGCATCCACTTTATCCTTTGCCTCATCTAAACCAATATCTCTTTCTCTCAAAGAGAAAATAATACCTTCCGGAAGTTCCCAGTATTGGGCGATCGCTTTGCAAATATCCAGATATTCTAGCGCATGGCTTGATGCTGATAAAAGCACTCGTACAACTTTTGATAAGTCATTGACGCTGTAGTACTTTACAGCTGTATCTCCATTGACAGATACGTTAAGCCTGTGATTTAAGATAAACATCAGTGTCAGAGCAAGAAAATTAAAGCAATTTAAGTGTTCTAGCCTCTTGCCGGGACAAAAGGTTGGCAAATATGTCTAGAACCTAGTCAATCCTAAATAACCAACGCTAGCAGGGGCATATGATTGAAAGATCAGCTCTTTAACTCCAATTAAATGCATAAAACATATATGAATTAAGGCATCGAAAACATACACCAGCAAGTGATTGCAAGTACCCAAGAAGAGCCGCCCATGAGGATCCATTCCAAACTGTACAGCTCCTCTAAGTGAGGTTCCATGAGCAATCTTCGGCCCCTTTTTGTTGATAGAGCACTCTGGACAAAACCATGGCCCGTCTGGTATATACATTTTCACCACACCAATGCATCTTGAGTGATATGCTAAAGGACATCCATCACAACAAAGCAAAGTCCCATCCATTCCACAAATCCTACATTCATCGCTGTTTTCATCCATATCTGAGTTAACTTCATTTGAACCAAAATTTTTAGACGCGTTTGCTGAGCTTATCCCATGCTTTATTGGGACCATATCTGTAGCCCCTTTCTCCATGCAAGCTGAGGTTTTAGAGAATCTGGGGTGGACCCGTCTAGGTCTGCTTTCAGGAAGATTAGTGGCAATTCTGTCAGGATCAAATCCAATTTCAGATTCTTCACGTGCATCTATTTCGCTTCTTAGATCTACCACATCAAAGATATCATCACAAAGAATTTGCAGAATCTTCAATTTCATCCCAACGGGTAAAGAATAATACTCCATTTCCAGGACAAATTTGTAAAACCAATTCCACTGAGGCCCACTTGCATGCGCCATTGCAGTTAAGTATTGAACCAAATAAACAGGCCAAGTTAGCACATCGAGCAAGCTCCAATCAATGCACCTGCAGACGGCCAAGTAACAAAATTTGTGAGATGCTATCAACTAAACAGGTGGGTATCCTACAACAAGCTCTTTCATCCATTTGCACTGGTAGAAAAGTGCAAGTCCCTTCCTTCCTTTATAACCACCGCCAAAAAAAAACTTCCTACTAACAGCTATAAGAGATTTGGGTGAATAGGCATTAAATGATAACACAATTCTTAAGCTTGAGGTGAAAAACTAATTTAAACATATGCAAATATCTAGAGTCCTTGTGGTTAAGATACCCAATAACCTAATATGCTATTTCGTAAGATGGTTTTTACACAATGAAACCAGTAAAACATTAGCTATGAAGGTAAAACAGAAGCTTTCAAAATAAGGGAAATTTATACGAAAGCTATAAAATCTAGTTGCACTTACTTCAAGCATTTTGAAGCCAGGTCAGACTCGTCTGCGGAGAGTCTCTCAAGATGACCCTTCAATGCCCGCATCAAGGCCACATGAACAGAATCCAACAAAGAATTTGGTCCTGAGAATCTCAACGCTCCCACAAAATCATCCAGTTCAAATGGGCAGATATACAGCTGAAAACTGAACGACCTTAAGAACCCGTACACAGAAAAGAGATGTACCACAGCATCCTCTGGGATACCAACTGTTCCTGATGAAGGTGGTAAATCAACAGGCAGAAGAACAGGAGCATCATTTTCAAAAACTGAACCTCTCTCGTCTTCACAATCAGAGGATTCTGAATCACCATCTTCACATTCTGCCTCAGAAGTTGAGGCCTTGACTCCATTCCCTTTGTTCTCCGGGTGATTTTTGTTCTTTTTCACCTCCTTCTTCACAATGAGTTTATCTAGCTTACTCCTTCGAAGGCATAGCTCATCTTCCAAGCTGCTACAATCCTCAATAAGAAAAGGACGAAGATCACCACTTTCCATATCCTCAAAATCACCATCTTCGTATTCCACTCTGTATAAACCAGTCTCGTAAGACACTATCTTCCCTAGAAAAGCTCCATCTTTGCCGAAATCTTTCAGCACATAACGACCCAGAAGAGATATCGGCACAGCCGGCTCCACTTCCGAAACCTGCTTCTTCCCTCGATTGTTCAATTTCGCATTAGGCGTTCGATTATCAACCTCTAGTTTCTGGCGTTTCCTCGGTCTCCCCCTTGGTCGAGGAACCTTCGCCTCCATTACCACAACCTAACCTAATCCCAAATCGACTTCCTTAGATTTGAATCAACCGAATCTAAGATCCAAGAGATTCCTGCACACCGGAGAGAGAGAGAGAGAGATAGAAAGAGATGAATCTAGAAACGTGAACCATTAAGAAGACCTGACATAGCCTTTGAGATTTTGATTTACCAAGTGAAGGATTGATAAAGAATGGAGAATGATTGATTGATGAAAGCTTGCTAGAGTCCGAGAACCGCCATTAACGATGTACTTCGAGGGGATGTGACGATTCCAAGAGATAGAGAGAAGAAGCGAAGCACACAGAGAAACGATGAGCCCTAATCTTACGCACAATGGCCAAAACAAAAGAAGAAGATTTTACAGGGCGAGTTCGACTCGGTAATCGGGTTATTGGGCCCTGACCCGTTGTTTTTTTTTTCTTTTACCAATTCGGTTTATCATTTTCTAAGGGCTTATTAGTGAGACAAAATTATTTGATACTAGGGTCCGTCGGGTAGAAAGTTATTATAAAAACTATTTCATATGATTTTATATAAATTTATGAAGCATTTAAATCATTATAGAAAATGATATTATAGATAAATAAATAATGAAACGAATTTTGAGATCATATTGTTATTTTTAATAAGGGTTTGAATTAAAATGATAGTATCCTTCATTATTCTCAATTTTTAGAGACTACAAAATTAATAAACTAATTCATAAAATGTAATAATATATATAATATTATTTTTATATTCAATTTGACATAATAAAAAATATAAAATATAAATAAATAATACTAAATTTATTTCAAGAAAATTTAAGTAGACTTCAAACCGTTAAGTTTAATTATAGATAAATTTGTGAATTTAATTATATAAATATTAAAATCAAATCCATTACATATTTGAATATAGGCCAAATTGGCTGGAAAACCACAAATACAAAGATAATTAGGAATCCATGCAAACAAAATGTTATTTAGGTAACCGGATAGCTGAAGCAAAGTGAAGTTACCTTATTGTCCAAATCGATTTGCACGTAGGGTAGATAGGTCCATTGTTTATTATAGGTAGGCATCCAATAGTAGAATTAGAAAGGTATTATAGGGAAGTAGTTATGTGTCAGAAGAGTGTCCGAAAATATAATTTTTACTAAATATCAAACATTAGCACGAGAGTGTGTTGTATGTAACGGTTCAATATTAAAATTTAAAGCTAATTCTAGTTTTACTTTCACTCTCTCGATACTAATCAATAAACTCTAATTACTAAATCTTAAACCAAAAATTAAATCATAAACCCAAATATTAAAATCTAAACTGACCCTAACTTTACTCTCACTCTCTAAATACTAAACCATAAACTATAATCACTAAACCTTAGGCTAAAAATTAAACCCTAAACCCAAAAATAAATTTTAAACTCAAATATCAAAATTTAATGTTGATCCTAATTTCACTTCTGCCTTCTAAATACCAAACCATAAATCCTAATCACTAAACTTTAAATCCAAATATAAATCATAAACCCAAATAGAATGAAACAAAATAAATATCATAGTACACATTTGTAAAATTATGAAATGTCTATGACTAAGGAATTTTTTATTGATTATTATTTTAATAATGAACACACATGTTTACCCCGAGATAAACGAGTGCATACATCACTAAAATAATAGTCAATAAAAATTTATCAAGTCATTTTGTTTATAAAAAAAAAATTAATCATAAAGTTAATTACCGAAGAAAGGAAAAAACATTGACATTGTTAATTCAGTCAACAATTGTTAGCAAAATCTTAAACCCTAAGTTGCAAACTCTAAACCCTAGAGGGTGAACCCTAAATCCTACTTTAAAGAGTGAACTCTAAGGTTTAAGGTTTACGGTTTAGTTAACGGTGTTAACAATGTTAATATTTTTTTGACAATTAATATTATTTTTTATTAATTTTTCATAAATGGAATATACTTAACAAATCTTTATTAATTATTGTTTTAATAGTGAATGCACGTGTTCATACTAAGAAGTCAAAAGTTTTTAAAATTTTTATTAATAGTATTTAGAATCTGATAAAAATGAAAGTGAATTAAAGAAAAAAAATCAGGATGTAGAGAGAGATGGAGAGAAAGATAGAGAGGGAGAAACAATAGGAAAGCGAGATGTGATGTATATAACAACTAGATGACATAATACACTCTAGCTAGTAGGGTTATTACCGTGAATTAGAAATGTTAACAGTACCCTCTCCACTTAGCTAATCTATATTATTAAAGTTGAAGTACACATTGAGATTGTTTGGCAATATGGATAGTAGTTAAAAAAATAATACTGTTTGGAAACATAGATAGCAGTAAGCTAAGAAAAAAAAATGGGCTTATGCTACTAAAATTTTGAAAGTCTATTACATTATATTAAAAAATAACAGGTCTATGTTACTTGATATATATATTCAAATCAAAATAATAATTTAAAATTAATTTATATCAAAAATTCATTCAAAAATATACATATATTCAAAATTTGATTTTTGCTAACATATTTTCCAATAACTATTATAAAAATGTTTTCAATATATATAATAAAAATACAATACAAAGCTCAATTTCAAATACCAACTTAAATTATGGTTTTTATATTTCACATTAAATTTAAAAATATAATATATGTGATTATTTATATGATTGTACGTATAAAATGTTATTAATTATAAGAAAACTTATTTGATGGTACATATAAAATACGATTAATTATATGATAACACATATATTGTAACCTATGATGACACATATAGGATATATATATATATATATATACAATAGTGATTAGGGGTGGGCGTTCGGGTTCGTTTTCAGGTCTTTTTAGGATTTCATGTCCAGTTCAGATCTTTAAGGATTTGGTTCGAAATTGGATAACCAATTTAAATAGGTTTGGTTTAAATATTTGGATAGAGAATTAATAATTATTTACGTATTTTTGGAGTTTTGAGTATTTTTTAACTATTTAAGATATTTACGTTTGATTATTTGTATATATTTTCAAGCATTTTTATGCAAACTTAAAAGTATCATATATATTTTGGATGTCTTTATATATATTAAATCAAAAAATAATTAATATATATAAGTATATAAATCTATTTTGGATACCCAAAATACTTCAGTTTGGATCGGATTATCTTTCAGTTCTTCAAATACCAAAATTTTGAATAATTCAGATATTTAATCAATTCCGGTTCGGATTTAGTACTACTTATTCGGATTGGGATCAGTTCGATTCTTCGAATTCGAGTTTTTTGCCCAACCTTAAATAGTGACATAAAAAGCAAATAGCATCATATTTTAAAAGAAAATACACCCGCACGGACGTACGAGTCAAAATCTAGTATATTTTATTTCTATGGCTATCTAGTGCAATTACTCTTGAATATATGTGGTTTCATCAAGATAAAATAATTTAAATCAATGGGAAACTTAGTTGCCATACATTACATAATTTCTTACAATGACTGATTTCATAAAATAAAACAAAAAAATTATAATATTTTATATTGTATTAAAGATCCAATAGATTGACATCTTGATACATTACAACAAACAATTGTATTGAAAAGAAAAAACTCAAAAAATAATATGGACTAAGATATATTTGTATGGATTTAACGTATTCCGTTTAATTATACCAGATACTCAGTCATCAAATCTTAGGACACATACACAGGGAAATTCTATATCACACAATGCATAGATATACAAAAACAAAAGCCCTCAAAAATCTCTATATCATTGTTTTTATTCATGGTGTTTCCTCATTAGAAGGCAATACATTTTTTGCACCTCACATTTTTCCTCCTAAACACTTCTTCACTGGCACCATCTCCATCTTCTCAACGTTAGATAAGATCAACCCAATTGTTATACTTCATTACAAACATCTGCTTGAGTACTAAAATGAATGCAAAAGGAAGAGATTGTGCTCAAGAGTTGGCCAAGAAGATCAACAGGTGAGAGATGAGAAACAGAATGGAGATGCTATCAAGAAGACACCGAGATGCCACACAACATGCTCCAATCGTTCCTCCACAGTTCATAGTGGTCCCTTGTCTTGTCTTCTATACCAAAACGTCGCATTAACGCATTCATCATCCATGTTACATGTCTCTGGCAGCATACAACATCCATTCTGAAACAACAATAACAAAAGACAAAACAACTTGTGTAATGAAACTACTCGTTTGAAGATCGTATCGTACATGCATGATTAACTCAAACAATTTGAATTTTTTTTGTTCATATTTGTATAAAGATCTTCCTTCATTGTTTTCTTTGTTTCCATGTCAGCCTTTAATTTTTTTTCTTCTCAACGCTTTGTCCACTGTTTCAAAGCTAATATTTTACTCTTCTTTCCCAAGATTATCTCTCAGTTCTTGCCTCTCATCAGTTTTGATTTTCTTCCCCTCATCTGTTGTCGTTAAACCTACATATCTAACCATTTCATCTTACCGCCAACTGCACTCAATCTTGTTAAACCCTTGGGATCTGCTGCTGATGGACTCAATCCAGAAAACTCGCATGCCATACCAAAAACATAACATTAACTTTGATCTAAAATAATTTACAGGTGGTGATGAGAACCTAAGAAGAAGAAACATAGAAATTAAGATGAAAATATATAACAATTTATTCACTACCTTTCATGTTTTTGTGTCGTCGGGAACATGATCAATTCAAGCAAATATATTGATGGACTTGAGGAACTGAAGAATTGATCTTTTTTATTTTTTTTAAGAGAGAGTTTATTTAAAAATCAGGTGCATATAAAATATATGCATGAAGATTAACATTCTGTGACTATTATCTATGTGATTTGTATGTGTTCTTATATAAACTTAAAATAAGCAAGTGCTGGAACACGCATGGTGTAAAATATATGATTTCAGTAAAAAAATTAATAAAGGATTTGTATGTGTTCCTATATAAACTTATCAATTTATGGCTATGAAAACTACAGGTTCAACGTGGAAATTTGTACATCTTTATTTTGAATTTTTTTGGATTCTTCTAAGACTAAAAATGAAGAAATATTGAAAGAAAGTATATACTCTATTTAACATCTTTATATATTTCATAGAAAGTCTTGGACTCTTGGGTGTTATCTTAATTTAGACTAAAATTATCATTAAGATTTTTAACCCATTTCTGAAGCATTTACATTTACATCCATATTGAAACATAATTTTTGGCCAAGCCACAAAATTTATTCTATTAAACTCAACTAAATGTTCTACTCATAAACATCTTGGGAATAAGCTCGTATCAGTATTTTTTTTCTCATGGAGATCTCATGACTTGACTTTTAAAAACCCTCGATCAAATATGATAAAAGAGTCAAAGTTGAAGTTTTAAATATTATAAATGTTAATCTTCTACACCAAAATTGTTACGAAAAAGATGCAACTATTTAGAACAACAAACAAACCCATAAAATATATAGCTCATTTGGAAAATTAAGAAAGAGAATAAGTACAAAGTTTTTGTCATATTTGGCTGTGTGTTTTTGTCATACTCACAATATCATTCGCCATCATTATCAGTTATACGCCTAACACAGCTTATGGAATTTTATAACCCTCGTAACTTAACTTAAGAGAATCGTGATAATGGTGACTGATAGAGATGTAAACGGTATTGTCCCAAGATATAATTAAACTGTGGAAGAAAGCCACACACTTGTAAAGAAAAATCAGCACTTGTGCAAGGTAACAAAATCTTTCCCTGTTCGACAATGTGAAATATAATGGTACAGTATGCATTAGTATTAACAAAAATAAAGGTTTCACTGACCTCTTTCAAAGAGTTAACAAAATTGCAATTTACATAATCTTCTCCTTCACATGGTATACGTTTCTAGAATATCCTCTTAAGTGTATCTGAAAGTAAAAGTTTCTAAAAAGATCAAGAACAACAAAGATAAAAGTAAATATTTTTGGTGCATTCTGATTCAATGTTTTAGTTTACAGCTTAATTTATCCACTTAGCCTATCTCTCAAACTGAAGAAGAGAGAAAGATGAGTTACTGTGAGATTCCAAGGTCTTTCTTGTTCTGCGCACAGGAGAAGGAAGAGAACACCTGTTTGTATAACTAATTTAAACAATCAATAACCAACATATTAAATCTTTGTGTTTCCCTTCGCAATCCATATAAATTGACTCATGAAACAAAATCAAAGCTAGAACTTGTAGTGATGCCATTACAGGAAATATATATATATAAAGATACAAAACGCAGAGCAAGAGTAATCCTTACATGATTCATTCTTAGAAATGTTTATATGGGCAATCGAGATGAATATAAAGTCGTAGCCCTAACGAACGACTTTGCAGATTACTTCTCTTGAAATCGAGGAGCCTCCCGAGAGATCAGAAATTATTGAGGAGGAAGAACAGCTTACTCTGATCGCAACCCGGAGAAAGAACCCTATAGTGCCAAGCCTCCACAACCGATGAACACTTCCCGGTCTTCAAATCAGAAAAACACCCTAGAGATGGCCATTGAGAGAGATGAGTAGCAGAGAGATTAAGAGAGCAAGATCTCCAGAAGAGGAATACTAACCTATTTATAGCAGAGATTTCCCCGACGGACGTCTGTATTAATGTCACTAAAGTCGCAGTCCTTTACAGGATGATAGAGAACGATTGATCGTCATTATCGCCGCTGCCAAACTCAAACTCAGATGAACAAAGGAGACAATTAGGGTTATGTTATAAAAAAAATGATTAGTCATCTTGCCTGGACACTTGTCTTCACCACCTTATGTCTCTTGCATTATCACTAGGACACTTGTCCATTTTCTTCTTATGTCGGTCAAACTAAACTGACTGACTTCCCCTATAAATATGTTGTACCAGTTCCTTTTAAATAATTATCATAGAATGAAAAAGTCTTATAGTTTCTCTCTCTCGTTGACTACAAAAAACACAACACTCTAAATTATCTATATCTCTCTCACTCTCACGTCACATCTCTCTTTCTCTTTTCCATTATTTGTTTTTCTTTTGCAATCATAAATATACTTCACCAAATAAATAACAACACGTTATCAGCACGAGGCTCTGACCAACTGAAGTTTATCAATCCAAAAGTTCTTAAACCAGCCGAGGTAATGTTTAAATTTATGTGTTTCAATAAACTTAATTTATTTAAATTTTATTATTATTCCGGAGTGAGAGGCTAGGCCTTCTCCGTTTATTTTCCAGGATGATAGGCGTTGTCTTTCCCGACTGATCGTTATGGTAGGCTATGCCTTCACGATAAGAGAAACACGTGGTAGGCTTTGCCTCCGTGAATTGAAAAAAAAAATTTACGTGGAAGGCTTTGCCTCCATAAATAAAAAGAAAAGGTCAAAAATGGTAGACTAAGTCTCCTCGGACCTTGAAATAAGTAAAAGTCAAAATGGTAGACTAAGTCTCCTCGGACCTTGAAATAAGTAAAAGTCAAAATGGTAGACTATGTCTCCTCGGACTTTGAAAAATGATCAATATGGTAGTCTATGACTCCTCGGATCATGTGGTAGGCTGAGCCTCCCGATTTTATTTATGCTACTTAAATTTCTGCAATTTAAATTTCTGCAATTTAATTTCTGCATTTATTTTATGCTTTTAATTTATGCATTTAAATTCTTGTCTTTACTATAATATTATTCTATGAATAATGTTATCAAGTGAATTTTGACAAAGCTCAAAATAAATGCCCTTGATATTACGAGAAATAATTATAAGGCTTGGACAGTGGGTGCAAAGATGCACCTGAGAGAATGAGCTTTGAAAAATCATCGATATAATCTATATTGGATGAGAAAAAGATAAAGCCCTGATAATTTACACCACTTTAATGATGGTTTATAAGATGAGGTGTATCATGAGAAAAGATCTAGAAGATCTTTGAATAATTAAATCCTTGAAAGAAAGGATTCAATAAATAGTTGGAGTTGATGTAAATCCTCCTTGAAAACTGAAAAAAAAATGAAATCATGATACTAAACCATCAAGTCGGTCCTACTAGAAAAGGACGAGGGTGTAGATGCGGTTGAAACCCCCTATCGTGGTCGTGGAAGTGGACGAAGAAGAAGATTCCGTTAATATAAAGGAAACCATCATGGGTGATGAATCATCAAACAAGTTCACTACATGTGATTTCTTTAAGCAGACCCCAAATTAAGATCTCACTCTAAAGGATTTGAAACATAATTCATCCCAAAATGGGAAAACTGAATATGTTATTGGTTCTAGAGTGGGATTCAGTACGAGATTTTAGACATGGAGTGTCAGCATCTCGAGGAGGAGAATTAAAGAATCCTAGTGAGTGGAACATTGAAAAATTATGTTCGCACTTGAAAAAGAACTTTATAAAGTAAATTCAAGTAAGATGATCACCATGATCGGGTGTAAACATGCAGTTGTGCATGTAATAAAGACATATACAATCTAGAGGGATAAAGTATATGGATACTTAGAAATATGCTCGCAAGTTTGCTAGAAGCATATGATAAGCTGATGGAATGAGATATGTGAAATGGATTACAATGAAAAGTAGGATAATCCATTTCCAAAATGCCTGCCAGACATTTTGATGAAATAATGATATCTCATATTCCAGGTGAAAATACTCCAATAAGAAAATAGTGTCCTAAACGGACGATATCTGAGTCTATGGCACGCTAGAGACGTGATAGACCACTTTGGTTCCAAAGAGTCCTCGAAAAGGAGCAAAAATATAAATAGAGGATGAATCTCATGATGAGACCGTTGATATGGTTAATATAACAGTCAGGTACCTGGGTAAATCATTGATGAGATAAAGTGATCTCGATTAACCATATCAGTACGGATAAAAAAAATGGAACCAAAGAGAAAATAGATTGTCGACAATAAATAAATGAAAAAGCGCTATAAAAATAAAGATTATGAATCTACCTCTATCTATGAGGGTAGAGTGAATTGATTGGCCATCAATTCGATATAAAGCTCGTTAGAATAACGAGAGATTTTTGGACCAAAAGTCCAAGGTATAGTTCTCCAGAGAATGAAATGAAAGATGACCTTGAGATATGAAAAAACGGCTTGTTCCGAGGTCACTGGAGAAAATTTAAAATAGATGCAATATATTGAAATGTCTGGCAGGACAAAAAAAAAACATATAACTTGAGTTGCATCTTGATGTTTAGTAGTCCCTGGAGAGTTAAAGATACTCTCGGGAATATGTAAAACTCTGAAAGAGTTAGAACAAGCCGTATGTAAGGTATCTTGAACCAGTAACTAGTGATATGTTTACGGCACGATTTGCCGGAGGATGAATTTCCAGCGTTAGGGGGAGGAATTTGAGAAATTCCTAAAGAGATTACATGGTGTACACAGTTGTTGTTACACTTTGGTCCCCTACGAATCAAAGAGGGCTGGAAATTCAGAAAATTATGCATTTGCATAATTTGGCAAACAAGTGACTAAGTGTGTTCACAGATACGACATGATATACCCACTGAAAATGTTCCATCCAGAGTTGATGTTCCTAAAGAACAAACTGATGGTAACAAAATGAATGAACCTAGGGTTCAGTTATAGAGGGGGAGACTAGCGGGTTCTAAAGATAAAAATCTCCGAAAGAAAAAGAAATTTGTTGAGCAAAGCAGAAAGGTTCCAAAAGAACCTGATACTGAAAAATGTCTGAAAGAAGGCATAGATGAAAAAGTTCAACATGAACCAAATAAAGATGATCCAGATGACTAAAAGGGAACAGAAAAGTATGAGATTTCCATCAACTACACCCTTGATAAAAAGTTATAAGATAAAAGATGTTGATGGAATGTTCTCCTTTTCTGTGTCCAAAAAGACCGATCATAAAAGTGATGATCCCGATCCAAGGTCCATTTGTTAAAAAGACATGATTGGGAGGAGTGGCAGAAGGCCATTCAAATTGAATTATTCTCCCTAAATAAAAAGAATGTCTTTGGACCTATAGTCATAACGTCTGAAAATATAAATCTTGTTGGATATAAGTGGGTATTCGTGAAAAAAGTAACACGATATAAAACCTGATTAGTTGTCCAAAGATTTTCTCATAGACTGGGAATTGATTTTGACGAAACGTATTTCCCGGTAATGGATGCAATTATATTTAGATTTTTGATGAGCCTAACGGCGTCTAAAAATCTTGAGATGCATCTCATCGACGTTGTGACTGCATATTTGTATGGATCGTTGGATAACAATATATATATATGAAACTCCCTGAGGGATTGAAAATGTCAGGGGCATTGAAATAAAAGTCCAGAGAGATTTGTTCGGTCAAGTTACAGCGATCATTTTACGGATTATAGCAATCCGGACGCATGTGGTACAATCGCTTAAGTGAATATATCTTGAAAAAGAGATATGTTAATAATGCGATATGTCCATGCATTTCTATAAAGAAATTGTCATCTGGCTTTGTGATCATTGATGTATATGTAGATGACCTGAACATAATTGGAACTCAAAAGGAGGTTGATGATGCTCAAACTCATATGAAAGAAGAGTTCGAAATGAAAGATCTCGGCAAGACAAAGTTTTGTCTTGGGCTCCAGATAGAGCATGTCCGAGAAAGAATAATTGTGCATCAATCAATCCATATGAAAAGGTTATTAAAACACTTTGGTATGAATAAAGCGACTCCTTTGAGTACTTCAATGGTAAATAGATCTCTCGATGTTGAAAGAGATATTAAAAGATCCTGGTAAGATCTTATATAAATAAGTACTTTGGAGATACTAATGGTAATAAAGCATATGTGAGCTTATATATCTTGCGAGTTGTATTTGATTAAATATACGTTTAGACACTAATGTCTTTGCAAGATACATCTCATTTCCTATTTATGGAAATTAAAATGGCATCGAGAACATGTCAGTTCTCTCCAAGGTACGTATTGATTCAGAATTAGTTTAACCTAGAAACCCCGAGTTTGGTATGGTTTTGCAGATACATGCTATTTATAAAGTCGAGCACAAACCGGATATAATTTTACAACTGGTGGAACCGCAATCTCTTGGCGGTCCCAGAAACAAAATCTGGTTGCGACATCTTCGAATCATGCAAACACTATTGCGCTTCACGAAGCATGTCGAGAATTTGTGTGACTTCGGTTAATGAGTCACCACATACAAGAATCAAACAGAATAGTCAACGAGAAAAAGCCGACGAAAATATTTGAAGATAACTCGGCTTGTGTTGCTCAACTCATAGAAGGCTACATCAAAAGCGATAGAACAAAGCACATCCCTCCAAGATTTTTCTCGTACATAAGGGAGCTCGAGAAAAATAAAGAAGTGGATATCAAATATATACGGTCATGCGACAATCCAGCTGATTTGTTTACAAAAGCTCTTCCTACTACGATATTCCGAAAAAACGTCTACGGTATCGGAATGCGGCATTTGCGTGACCTGTGACGAGAAAGTTATGTCTACTATTATCAGGGGGAGATTACGGCAGTGTACTCTTTTTTCCTTGTTATGGTTTTTGTCCCAATGAGTTTTTCTATGATTAGATTTTTAACGACGCACTACGTAATACAAGATGAATAATCAAGGGGGAGTGTTATAAAAAATGATTAGTCATCTTGCCTGGACACTTGTCTTCACCACCTTATGTCTCTTGCATTATCACTAGGACACTTGTCCATTTTCTCCTTATGTCGGTCAAAATAAACTGACTGACTTCCCCTTTAAATATGTTGTACCAGTTCCTTTTAAATAATTATCATAGAATGAAAAACTCTTATAGTCTCTCTCTCGTTGACTACAAGAAACACAACACTCTAAATTATCTATATCTCTCTCACTCTCACGTCACATCTCTCTTTCTCTTTTCCATTATTTGTTTTTCTTTTGCAATAATACATATACTTCACCAAATAAATCACAACAGGTTAGCACTTTCTGGTCTTATTCGCAGGGCCCTAACGGACGAAACAAAGGCCACCTTTGCCAAAAATAAAAAATCCCGTACAAAAACTTAATGAAGCGCATCGTTTCATTTAAGGTGGACAGGTGTCACTTCCAGAATACAGTAATTGATGACGTGGCATCCGAGATGGACCCACTGGGAGTGATTCAAAGTCTTCTTTATATATAAAAATAATTAAATTTTATAGCATTTGTTCTATTTTCTTCCGAGTTATCTCCTTCCTCTATATAATAGCACATCAAAGACATATGTCATTTACATAAAAATTAAATAAAAAGTGTTGTTAGATTTGTGGTGGTTATAGCATCCACGATGATAGTAATTATACCGGTAGTACATAAATAGAGTATAACATGCTAAATGATATAGTTCATATTAGTGAAATTATAAAATGATTAAATATATTAATATACTATGTTTGTCTAAAATTAACAAAACTAAACCCAAAACAGTGATCAGTAAACCCTAAAAAAAATATAAACCATAACTCAAATATCAAAATATGTAAATTGTACATAATATAAAACATTATCAAAATAGAATAGTAACAAATGAATAGCGTAGTACATATTTTTCAAATTTTGAAATGTCTATCATTGCAGGGAATGAGGTAATGTTTACCCCAATGCCAACCCAAACCTTCTATAAACTAAATTCAAAACAATAATCACTAAATCTTAACAGAAATATAAACCATAACCCAAATATCAAAATATGCACATAGTACACAATATGAAACATTATCAAAATAGAATAGTAACAAAAAAAATAACATAGTACATATTATTAAAATTTTGAAATGTCTATAATTGTAGAGAATAGGTAATGTTTACCCCAACGTCAATCTAAACCTTCCATAAACTAAACCCAAAACACTAATCCTTAAACCCTAAAAAGAAATATAAACCATAACCAAAATATCAAAATATGCACATAATACATAATATGAAACACTACTAAAATAGAATAGTAACAAAGAAATAGCATAATACATATTATTCAAAAAAGATATACAACCGACGAGTGGTGGGGTTATGACGGAAGAAGTGGTGATTGATATCAAGGAAATGGTAGTTTTTTAAAGAAAATTTGTTAATAAATAAGAGCAATGATGATAATTGCTATCGTGATAGATAAAGACCCAAAATGATTGATACTTTTTTTACAAAAAAATGATAGTGTTTCGAAGAAGTGATGATGATAAGTAAGTGAAGAAGAAGAAGTTTGTGCACGTATTAACCGGGAAGGAGGGGTAATATAGTATATATTGTAGTAATAATTGAGGGTGTCGTTTTTTTAGTTAGATACTTAATTACATTATATTTCATGGCTATTCAGACCAATTTTCCTTTTTTTTTAAACTTTTGCTTCCACTTTTAACTTTTTTTTTCATTTTTAAAAAAAACTTAACAACTTTTTTCTTTTTTTTTGACATCAACACAACAACTACTTTCATTCACTAAATATGATTTTCCACCATTATTTTACCATGCCCAACCTGATATTCTAACCAAAATGGCACAACATAATACAACTTGAGAACATTGGACAAAAAAGTGAAAGTTTCCTTTGCTATTCTGTCAGCTGCCTTATTTCCTCCTGTTGGATAATATCTCACTTCATAGCTCTCAGTCTGTGACAAAGAGTGACGAATTTCCTCTATAGTAGGCTGTAAAATTGGTCATACTTCTTCAGTCCGTTTAATATCCTGACTAAGGTAAGAGAGACAGACTCAAATATTATACCTTTGTATCCAAAAGTAGCCAGCGATTATGCAGCCCATTTAAACGCCTCAGCTTTTGTTATAATGGAGGATGCCGCTCTTGTCACTGATCTTGCCTCTGCCCACAATACATGTCATGTTTCATCTCTACGCAGCCACCCAAGACCACTGTTTTCTTTGTTCTTTTTCCACGCTCCGTCGCTATTGAATTTTAGCCAATTTGCAGGTGGTGGAGTCCATGAACATCGCTGGTTAGTATTTGTGGGAGCTTTAACCTATGTATGTTTTACCTCTTCTAATTCATCATGTCTCCTCTTCTGCCATTCCTCTGCATCCTCATGGGCTTTCCTTATGACACTCATTGCCTCATAATCCTTTCCTTTGAACATTAATTCATTCTTGTTTTTCGATAATCTCCATAACAACCAAGGAACTAGCATGTATATCATCGTTAGGGGACTATTTCCATATATTAAGCACATGATACACATTTGAGTATAAGGAATTCATAAATAAACCATCAGGAGGAGCATGGATTGGAGATAGAGCCCACACTAGTCTAGCAAAAGGACATTGAAATAGCACATAATTCACTGATTTTGTGTCGTAGCCACACCTTAGGCAACCAGCTTCTTTGGAGATGTGTCTTCTCGCCATATTCCCCGCAACTGGAATGGTGTTACTTATATATCGCCACAAAAGTGATGAATCTTCGTGCTGGTATCAGAGTCCTATGCTAACTGAAAGAGAGGATCCATGCTGGATTGCTCTTCCATAGGTGATTGTTGCTTGCCTATTACATTGGTTTGGACCCAATATCTACATTTCACTATGTAGTAGCCTGTCTTGTTGTAATCCTAGATATAGACGTCTCTTCTTCGACTTCCACAGGTTCTGATCCATACTATTTGTCTCCACTCCTCCTCCTGAGGGAAGATCTTTGCAAGCGATGTGAGGTTCCAATCTCTTCCTTGGTTACACAATAAATCGCAAACTCTCAGGTTCTGAGGAACTCTTTGCCTTGTGGCCTCTCTGTCCCATCTTACCACTTTCGCTTGTCTTGCTGGTTTCTGCTCAATCCAATGATCTTGCCACACCTTTGTATCTATCCTCTCTGTTGCCTATCAGAACTCTTGCGCCTTGTTTCATTAATCCTTGTGCCGAGTGTATGCTTCTCCAGAAATAAGAGGGGCAAGAACCAAAATTTGCAGGTAAGGGGTTCGATTTTGCATAGTACCTGCTCTTGAGAACTCTTGCTAGTAGTGAATACTCTGAAACCCAGCCCACCCTTTCCTTTGTTTTTTCTTAACTGGTCCCAAATTTTCCAGTAGATGCCGCTGGTCTCTCTCTTTGTACTCCACCAGAACTCAAACATTATCGACATTATTTTCTTACAGATCATTTTGGGGAGGGAGGAAAGATCATTTTGGGGAGGGAGGAAGCAGGATATGGTGTAAGTTGGGAAAGCTAGGACCACTGACTTCAACAAAACCTCCTTGCCTGCTGGTGATAGGAATCTGGTCTGCCAGCCGTGTACTCTTTCACTCATCCTGTCTTTTAAATAGCTGAGAATTAAGATTTTAGAGCCTCCAAAAGCTTCAGGTAAACCTAGATAAATCCCTTCTCCTCTCTCTTGATCTATTCCTAGCTTAGCCTTTATTTGAAGTCTTCTTTCCAGTGTAATATTTTTTTTTATCAAAATAGATGCTTGACTTCTGGTGGTTAATCCTCTGACCATTACAAGAAATAAGGGTTTTGATAGCATTCGAGGATAGTGTTTTTTTTTGCGTTTCCGCTATGGTTGACATACTCCTTACTTTTTAGATAGCGTTTGTATATTTGGAAACGCTATGATAGAAAGATATATTTGAAAACGCTATGACAGGGTATGTTTAATAGCACATAATTAATAACATTATGGTTGAATTTTTGAATCCCTAACCCCCAAATAAGTTTTTAAACCCTAAACTCTAAACACAAACTTTAAACTATAACACACTAACAATCTTTATCATATTTTAAAACTTAAAACTCCAATTTTTAAATATAAAATTATAAATTTAAATCTTTTCAGATTAAACACCAAACCCTATACGTTAAATCTAACCCCTATAATCATACATAATATTTAAATCTAAAATCCTAAACTTTATATCTTTTTTTTTTCAACTCCTAAACTTTATATCTAATGGTCTTAAAATTTTAATCCAAAAAACATACACGTTAACACCAAAATACATGTATTGTATGTATACTCACAGAATTTTAACACAAACGTTCTACTCTTTATCCCTAAACAAACCCTATATACACTTAGGTACCTTCAAATTTAAATTCTATTTGTTTTAACACAAACACAAAACTACCAAACCAGTTTTTCTTTAATTATATAACCACAAAATTCAAATCCACAAGTTTATATTTCAAATGTTAAATATGTTATCTAATTTTTAAGTTCAAACAATTTCTAAAAAAACTATAGATAAAAAAAATGTGGTGTTTTTCATGGGCCATTGATTAATTATGATCTAAAGGCCAAAAACCATTATCTTCGTGTTGCTTTCTTATTGGTTGATTCTTGAAATCATGGATCACTATTTTTGGCCATTGGATTACATAAACAATGGCTAAGAATCAATGTGTTTCCTTCTCATCTACCTTACTCTACTCTGTACGTTATTCTCTCTATCTCACTTCATCTAACAGATTCATCTTTCTTCATCTCTCTGCACGGGGAGTCCAATACCAGCCAAGCTCCGCCAAGAGAAATCTCAGAGATTTTGCCACCACCGGAGAGTCCAGCACCCTCAAATCACCAGAAATCTAAAAGACATTGGTTCCCGAAAACCTAACATCCGTATCCCGCTTTGGAGATAGATAAACCTGGCAGATATT
Source organism: Brassica napus (assembly GCF_020379485.1). Taxonomy (NCBI): domain Eukaryota; kingdom Viridiplantae; phylum Streptophyta; class Magnoliopsida; order Brassicales; family Brassicaceae; genus Brassica; species Brassica napus. Next base: position 15,823,921 of record NC_063434.1, read on the forward strand.
GAATTATCGTACATGACTACTAAAGGTAACAAATATTTCTTTTCTCTCAAAATAAATAAGTATAGTATCTAGTAATATAAAAATTACTATTGGCTCTAGAGGAACTTATGATAAGACATGTATAAGAAAAAGATGGAAAAATTATAAATGAGTGGTAAACCTGGAGTTTACTGATATATAGCCATCTCCAATAATGTTATCGACATTATTGTGAAATGTTGAAAAACCAAAAGTTTTTCACATATAGCATGTCAAGAAAATAAAGGAAACCATCATGGGTGATGAATCATCAAACAAGTTCACTATATGTGATTTCTTTAAGCAGACCCCAAATTAAGATCTCACTCTAAAGGATTTGAAACATAATTCATCCCAAAATGGGAAAACTGAATATGTTATTGGTTCTAGAGTGGGATTCAGTACGAGATTTTAGACATGGAGTGTCATCATCTCGAGGAGGAGAATTAAAGAATCCTAGTGAGTGGAACATTGAAAAATTATGTTCGCACTTGAAAAAGAACTTTATAAAGTAAATTCAAGTAAGATGATCACCATGATCGGGTGTAAACATGCAGTTGTGCATGTAATAAAGACATATACAATCTAGAGGGATAAAGTATATGGATACTTAGAAATATGCTCGCAAGTTTGCTAGAAGCATATGATAAGCTGATGGAATGAGATATGTGAAATGGATTACAATGAAAAGTAGGATAATCCATTTCCAAAATGCCTGCCAGACATTTTGATGAAATAATGATATTCATATTCCAGGTGAAAATACTCCAATAAGAAAATAGTGTCCTAAACGGACGATATATGAGTCTATGGCACGCTAGAGACGTGATAGACCACTTTGGTTCCAAAGAGTCCTCGAAAAGGAGCAAAAATATAAATAGAGGATGAATCTCATGATGAGACCGTTGATATGGTTAATATAACAGTCATGTACCTGGGTAAATCATTGATGAGATAAAGTGATCTCGATTAACCATATCAGTACGGATAAAAAAAAATGGAACCAAAGAGAAAATAGATTGTCGACAATAAATAAATGAAAAAGCGCTATAAAAATTAAGATTATGAATCTACCTCTATCTATGAGGGTAGAGTGAATTGATTGGCCATCAATTCGATATAAAGCTCGTTAGAATAACGAGAGATTTTTGGACCAAAAGTCCAAGGTATAGTTCTCCAGAGAATGAAATGAAAGATGACCTTGAGATATGAAAAAACGGCTTGTTCCGAGGTCACTGGAGAAAATTTAAAATAGATGCAATATATTGAAATGTCTGGCAGGACAAAAAAAAACATATAACTTGAGTTGCATCTTGATGTTTAGTAGTCCCTGGAGAGTTAAAGATACTCTCGGGAATATATAAAACTCTGAAAGAGTTAGAACAAGCCGTATATAAGGTATCTTGAACCAGTAACTAGTGATATGTTTACGGCATGATTTGCCGGAGGATGAATTTCTAGCGTTAGGGGGAGGAATTTGAGAAATTCCTAAAGAGATTACATGGTGTACACAGTTGTTGTTACACTTTAGTCCCCTACGAATCAAAGAGGGCTGGAAATTCAGAAAATTATGCATTTGCATAATTTGGCAAACCAGTGACTAAGTGTGTTCACAGATACGACATGATATACCCACTGAAGTGCAATGGTGTGTTGAAAATATTAATTCAACAGTTGACCAGATGCGGTGGTGTGTTTAATCATGTGTTTAAAATGACCTAGCACACAACTAGCTGAAAAATTAAACCCGTTGAGAGGGAGAGAGACAGTCCGATGTGGCGTAGTTCCATTGGCCAAAGAGAAAGTGGTTCTGGCGACTTTTATTTGATTGGCTGTGTTTTAGTTTTTTTTTCTCTTCTACATTATTTGATTCAATTATTATATATTAAAATATTTATTTTAAAAAATATATATATCACGAGCATCCTATGGACCATTTGGAACGGTTCGAGGATCTAATCGCTGTCATTCTGATGGAAGGAGTCCCCGAAGATTACCTGCTGTGCAAGCTCTTCAGATACACGCTGAATGGAGAAGCGATGCACTGGCTTAGGCAGCAACCCACATGATCTTTAACATCCTGGAGCGACATCAAGAATGATTTCTTACGAAACTTCTTCGATGAAGCGCGCGCTGAAGAACTTCGAAACAAAATTTCCACATTCTCGCAGAAGGCTGGAAAGTCTTTCAAAGATGCGTGGATTAGATTTAGGTTCTTCCAGCGAGACTGTCCACACCACGGATTTAATGAAGTGCAGCTGCTAAGCACTTTCTTCCGAGGTCTCGCCTTACAGTATCAAATGTCTCTTGATACGGCGAGTGAAGGAAACTTCACTACTCGGAATCCGTTGGAAGCTGTGAGAATTATCGAAAACCTTGCTAACAGCAGCAGCACCAAAAACACTGACTCTGAACGGAAGAAGTCTGTAGCCTCTATCGGGAAGGAACAGATGGACGAAGTAAGAGCTAAGTTAGATGTGGTGCACGAGCTTCTTAGGAAGCAAGTCTGTTCAGCTGAAGGAGAACTAGCAGATACAGAAGGAGAAGAAGATGTGAATTACATCGGAGGTACCGGATTCCAAAAATTTGGAAACCAGGGCGGAAACAGAAACTTCTTTGGAAATGGCCAAAGAAGTAACCAAAGTTCACAATTTCAAAAACCCTTCAACAACAGCAAGAGCTACTCAAACTCTTACTACCAAAATCCACCACCCCAGACTCAGGAAAGCAAGATCGAAGAGATGCTTGATCGAGTACTGTTGGGACAACAACAAATCACCGTGGATTTCAACGGTAAGATAGACTCTGCCTACAACAATCTGAACACCAAAATCGAGACCTTAGGGACTCAGGTGAGAAAACTTGAAACCCAAGTAATTCAGACGGGCGAGACTATAAAGAGGTAAGAAGCTTTCGCTAGAGAGGCAGGAGCCGACAAAGGAAAACACCACGTAAATGCTATCATAGATGATGATTTCTGGCAAGTGGTGAGAAATGAAAAGCTCGAGGAAGGAGATTTCAAAATCGAAAGCTCCATGAGTCTCGGCGGATCCAATGGTGTCGACCGATATCGATGAACTCGCATCGATCGACAGACCATGATGAAGATCGATGGACGGATTACTCCAGTCATCGATCGACGTCGTCTGCCAAATCGACTGAATGCAATGCGGTTCGAATTCTAACTCATGAAGAATTCGCAGCTAAGCATCCTCACCCACCCTCCCCTTTCTATGAAAAAATCGATCGATCGGTTGAGCCAACCATCGATCGACACAGTGAGTCCGACGTCGATCGTCACAACACACCTCCCATCGATCGACAGGCACCTCTGACATACCGAGTGCGGTTACCCTCAATCGATAATGATTACATCAATGCACTCAGACCACCACATAAACCATTAGCAAACCCACCCGAACCAAAACCCAACCCTTTAAATAGTTCAGCAGAATCTGTTCAAGAAGAACAAGAATCTGAAGGGAGAAGGTTAAGGAAAAGAAAGGAGAAGATTCCTAAAAACCTTAAGAGGGAAGCTAATGATAAGGAGATGGATGGTTTCACTAAACGAGTTCTCAGAATCCCAATCGAAAACCTTTTGATGAAGCTTACTTCACACACTGGTTGTGGATGTTCTTCAGAGAAACAAAGGTAACTGAGGAGGACATAAGGAGAATGTTTCATCAAGTCAGAGAGAAGATGAAACACAGGATCACATTGACGAAGAAGAGTGATCCTGGGAAGTTTGCAATACCATGCGTAGTCAAGGGTGTTGAATTTCCCCATTCAATGTGTGACACAGGAGCATCAGTTAGTATCCTCCCTAGGATCATGGCAGACCAGCTTGGTTTGACCATCGAACCCTCAACAGAATCCTTCACCTTCGTGGATCTTTCAGAAAAACGATCAGGAGGCATCATAAGAGATCTGGAGGTACTGATTGGTAATGCCCTTGTCCCTGTAGATTTTTATGTCTTAGACATCGAGCTTAACTGGAACTCTTCACTTCTGCTTGGAAGATGTTTCCTAGCTACAGTAGGAGCTGTATGTGTAATGAACAAAAACAAATTGTGTCTAACGCTCATAAACCCAAACATCCACTACGATTCCATCCGACCTAAGAGAAAGGTCATTAATTCTGTGGATTATGGGAAAGAACTTGGCTTCATTGGCGCATGCCATTGTGGAGCAGAGTATGAATCGGAGTACGAAACAGAGTACTCAGAATCGATCGACACCCCAACATTTCCATCGATCGATTCCAATGTGTCAACGGTGACCGATGACCACAACAACACGTCACTCGACGTAATGCACCAAGTTGACCATTTCGCTTCACCTAATCATTGTTACCAACATTTTGCCTTCCAACCTCCGACCAGGAGAGGACATGATGATTATTCCATAGGCACTTGGGCAGACAGTGGTTTCCATGAAAGTTTTGCAGTTGACACTGTAATTACTTCACCTAATGAGGAACATACCTAGGAATACGATGAAGATTACTGGAAAGAACGTGCAATAGAAATGTCTTTGCAGGATGAAAGACTTGAAACACATAAGTTCACCAACACGTTTCCAACATCGTTCGATGCTGTGCACTCCACATCGGTCGATACCCACCCTCGTCCAGCAAAACAACCGCTCACATCGATCGACACTCCAAAAGGAACATTGATCGATATTCGCGCCGCAGCGAAAATTCAGGAGCAGGAGAATATTCCCTCCCTAACTAGGTTTACAGATACCTATATAGATAGTTTTGCACCTCTGAAACCACCTACACACATCAGAGCAGACACACAATCAAAAAAGATGAACACTCTTCCTTCTACATCAACAGAAAAATCCATGAAGAGCAATCATCTCAAGACACAAGTTCTGCAGAATTTACTCTGCCATCGATCGATGTAACTGTATCTACATCGATCAATACTACTCTAAACCCTAATCTCTCTATTTCTAAAATGAATAATTATGCAAACATTGATTACGGTTTTCTAACACCTGATGAATTTGGTATTTTCAGGGACCCAGATGGCAACGCACGTGCAATGGATGGAAGGATTTTACAAGTGTCCAGAGAGGACATAGCAGACATCTTTCAAGTAGCCAATGGACCTGACAACCTATTCTCACAGCAACGTGGCACTCCAGACGTCATTCAAACAGATCCTAACAACCACGCAGGAGTCACCACAATAGAGACCAACCCAGATCTATCACGCCAACCAAAAGGGCAAGCATCGATCGACGGTATAACGGAGACATCGATCGACAGGGTAACACCAACGTCGATCGATATGGATGAACCGACGTCGATCGATAAACGGTATGAATGTGGGAACCGCGCCTTCGACATGTATGGAGCCAGAAAGTTCACTTGGGAACAAAGGGACGAATATGGAGTCTACAGAGATGAGCGTGGACACGCACGAGGCGCAGCTGGTGAGATGATACATGTCACAAAGGACAACATCAGGAAAATACTGGAAAGAGAATCTCTTTTTGAGGAGAGCCACATCTGTCTTCCAGAACATGCCACTTCCTTCACACTCACAAGACTGGCACCAGAACTCTACACCAAAGAAGAAATCGATGAGATGGTGTTTGGTATTTGTGGAGCTCAGGAGAAACTGGGAGAGGAGCTCAAAACATTGGTGGATGACACACATCAGCCTTTGGATAGAGGCTACAATGAGCTTTTCAGATATATGGCAGAAATGAGGACAGAAATTGAGAGTTGACGTCAGCAACTTGAGAAGGAAGCTACGACCTCAGCATCGATCGACACACCACGTGCAACATCGATCGACGTCAGTGTTCCTACAGCTCAGATCCCTACAGAACCGCGATGTTCAACACAGCACAGTGATGAATGGGAAGTCTCATACATCGACATGAGGATAAACGACGTTTACTGCCTTCTCAACAACAACGTGGACTGGCTAAGCACTAAAATCGAGCTACTACAGCAAGATCTGGACACCATTCGCAAGAAGGACCAACAACCAGCCACATCAATCGACATGTGCACCTTCACATCGCTCAACGCCAAAGTCTCAGCAATGAATGAAAGGCTGAGGACTTACGAGGATATGCATGACCGTTTTATATCACCAGTCATGATAGATTTAAACAAATTGTCTAGTCAATTACTTGATGCCCAAAAGGATATTGAGAACATTACTAATCAAAGTTTTTTGCAGGCAAAATCAGCATCGATCGACAGGCTACGAGGACCCCGGATCGATGGCAAGAAACCTGTGGAGTTACTTCCTTACACAGCAGAAAAAGTTGACAAGATCACATCCAAGATCTACACTGCTCTAGACACCATGGAGGAACGACTTGACAAACGCTGCGATGACATCTACTTTCCATTCGACAACAAAATCAGTGGACTAGACAACCACGCAGAATGGCTACAGAAAGAAGTCAAAGCCATTCAGAGGAAACTCGCAGCTCAACACTAGATATCAGCATCGATCGACAGGACAAAAGCGAAATCGATCGACGGCAACTCGCCGAGATCGACCAACGAACACATAATCGCATCGATCGACGCCGAGTCTATACCAATCGGCGAGCAGCTGATACACAAGACAGTAGACTCAATGCAAAAGGAACTGACAGATCTTTCAGCATACGCCTATGACAACATAGGCTGGCACCAGGTCAGCATTGACAACATTCAAGAAAGGCTACAGAACATCTCCAATGTACTTGAGAAGATGGATGACAAATGGACAAAAAATGATGAGGCCACAAGAAGTTTCATTGCATCTTGGTCCAGAATGCGCAGAGATGACGTGGATGCTTGCTTCCCAACAAGCAGCTGCTTCTCCACCCAATAGCCAATCACTACCACAGTCAAGCTAAATGACTATAACCAAGCGCTGAGTGGGAGGCAACCCACTATTAGATATTTTACTTTGCTTTCATTAGCTAGCATTTAATTTCTTTCGTTTTATTTCTTTCAGATTTAGGAGACCCAAGTAGGAGGACTTGAATATCGACCGACGACGAGACGTCGACATCGTTTGACATATGCAACCATACGACGATCGATGTAACACTTACCCATCAATCGATATCTAATCCGGTCAGATGTATCTTCCTTACTTGTTACATTTCGTACATCATAAACTTTTCATTATAACTCCGGCTGAGTTACACTGGGACAGTGTAATTTAAGTCTGGGGGGAGATTTACTGATATAATTTATTTTATTCTTACGTAAAAAGGAATTTCAAATAAATTATGCTTAGCTATTGAAAAAAGGGACTATAACCCTATATTGATTTAAACATGAATATCTAACCAATCTTTAGCACCATTTTAGATTTACTGATTGCAGATAGCACTAAAGATGCTAAAGTAGATCAACCTATCAACTACACACTTGCCTTGAACCGTATGAAGCAACCAAAACTGATTTCCAACACTAAACCTGACATAACCGCTTGTCTTGGGGCTTGGTATACATGGGATCGGATTCTTCAGACAGGTCTGGAAGGTAACGCCTGGTTTAGATTATTTATCACATTTTCTCTCTCTAGATTTCGACCCTAGATTAGTTAGTATATAAAAAAAAAAATAAGATCTATTGTTTAATTAGGATGAAGTGAACATGACTTGGTTGCTAAAACCATTAAGGCTTGATTCATAAGGACTCAAATAAAAGAGTTCGAAACGGGACTTGGAGGCGGCAATCTTCAAGGCTCGCTTTCGCAAAGAACTCTTAGATATAGGTCAAAAAGAAGTGAACAGAACTTGGTGGCAACCACCATTAAGTTTTGATTCATGGAAGCCTGTCCAATCTTGGTCACTGATCCTGCAATGGAAGCAGACTTTGACTCAAGAGAGAAATTTAGAGAGAGAGAAACTAGGAACTAACTTTTACCTGCAGCTCCAGATACCTGTCTGAAATCCTTGCATCCTGTGATCGATACTCCCAAGGTAAAGCATTCACTTTATATTTATGCTAAGAAATGAAATCAGTAGAGGGGATGTCAGACGTGAATTGATAAGTTATGTTATGTTAGAAATGGTTGCTAAGCTAGGATATTGCATTGTGTGCTTTTGTGATTAGGACTTTTTAAATGTGGTTGCAAAATTGTTGAGGAAAGATTTCTATGTTTTTAAAATCTTAAATCCCTAAATATTTTCAAACCTCTTTCAGAGAGACTGCCTGTATGTTTTGCTTGAGGACAAGCAAAAGGGTAAGTCTGGGGGAGTTGATATACCTTGAATTTGACCCATTTTTATCCATGGTATATAAGTACTTTACTACATATATATCTATGTTTTCTACTCTTCTAGGTATGTTTTCAGGTTCAGGTGAATTTCGGAGTAAAGCTATGACTTTGGAGCATTTTGGAGCTTAAAGGACATTTCACCCGAGCTGACCAATTAGAGGTCGACGAGAGGAAGAATAATCGATCGATGCGCATCAGTGCTGACGATCGATATCAGGAAATGCCTCGACAGATGAAGATTTATAACGATCGATGTACACAAGTACCATCGATCGATGTCGAGACACCAGACGCGACATTTTGGATTCAGCAGACTTAAAAACCAAGGCCAAGCCAAATTACCAAAATGCCCTGACGAGTTTTTAACCTAGTAGAATATATACTGCAAGTGTTTTGACGGCAGAGAGAGCTTTTCTTTCTAGACCTAGTTTTGTTACAAGTTTCATTTGGAGAAAAGATCACTTGTGATTGGAACTCCTTGTTTCTATTTCTTTTCATCTATTATATGAGTTTTTATTTATCTATTGATATGAATTGCTTTGCTATGTCTGAGTAGTTCAACTGTTAGATCCAGGGTTCATATAGGTTTGTGGGATTAGCCCCAAACTATAGATCTGCCTTGTTGTGACATTTATGATAGATTTGTATTCATTGCTTGTTTTAGCCTTGCTAACTAGAACTCAATCATAGGATTGCATATTCAAGCACCCTTGTTATCCCATCCTGAAATATATCTATCATATTAGGATTGCTTGAGAGGGATAACCGCCAATTTAGAATCTTAGTAGGGCATTTCATACTCGCGCATAGGCCTGGCCAGAACCCGTCGATCGATGTCCTCAACTGACAATCGATCGATGTTGGCAAAGGTGTATCGGTCGACGTCTTAATAGACTATCAATCCCGTTTCGAACTCTTTTATTTGAGTATTTATGAATCAAGCCTTAATGGTTTTAGCCACCAAGTCCTCTTCTGACTCATCATAACTAAACAATAGATCTTATTTTTTTATTTTTTTTTTATTATTATTTTTTTTTAATAGAACTCACTAACTAATCTAGGGTCGAAATTTAGAGAGAGAAAATGTGATAAATAATCTACACAAGGCGTTACCTTCCAGACCTGTCTGAAGAATCCGATCCCATGTATAACAAGCCCCAAGACAAGCGGTTATGTCAGGTTTACTGTTGGAAATCAGCTTTGGTTACTTCATACGGTTCAAGGGAAGTGTGTAGTTGATAGGTTGATCTGCTTTAGCATCTTTAGTGCTATCTGCAATCAGTAAATCTAAAATGGTGCTAAAGATTGGTTAGATATTCAAGTTTAAATCAATATAAGATTATAGTCCTTATTTCAATAGCTGAGCATAATTTATTAAAATTCCTTTTTATATAAAAATAGAATAAATTATATCAGTAAATCTCCCCCCAGAATTAAATTACACTGTCCCAGTGTAACTCAGTCGGAGTTATGATAAAATAGTTCAAGATGTACGAAATGTAACAAGTAGGGAAGATACATCTGACCGGATTAGATATCGATCGATGTGTAAGAGTTACATCGATCGTCATGTGGTTGTCTATGTCGAGCGATGTCAACGTCTCGTCGTCGGTCGATCTTCAGGTCCTCCTACTTGGGTCTTCTAAATCTGAAAGAAATAAAACGAAAGTAAATAAATGCTAGCTAATAAAACCAAAATAAAATACCTAATAGTGGGGTGCCTCCCACTCAGCGCTTGGTTATAGTCATTTAGCTTGACTATGGTAGTGATTGGCTATTGGGTGGAGAAACAGCTACTTGTTGGAAAACAAGCATCCACGTCATCTCTGCACATTCTGGACCAAGATGCAATGAAGCTTCTTGTGGCCTCATCATTTCTTGTCCATTTGTCATCCATCTTCTCAAGTACATTGGAGATGTTCTGTAGCCTTTCTTGAACGTTGTCAATGCTGACCTGGTGCCAGCCTATGTTGTCATACGCGTATGCTGAAAGTTCTGTCAGTTCCTTTTGCATTGACTCTATTGTCTTGTGTATCAGCTGCTCGCTGATTGGTGTAGACTCGGCGTCGATCGATGCGATTATGTGTTCGTTGGTCGATCTCGGCGTGTTTCCATCGATCGATTTCGCTCGTGTCCTGTCGATCGATGCTGATATCTGGTGTTGAGCTGCGAGTTGCCTCTGTATGGCTTTGACTTCTTTCTGTAGCCATTCTGCGTGGCTGTCTGGTCCACTGATTTTGTTGTCGAATGGAAAGTAGATGTCATCGCAGCGTTTGTCAAGTCGTTCCTCCATGGTGTCTAGAGCAGTGTAGATTTTGGATGTGATCTTGTCAACCTCTGCTGCTGTGTAAGGAAGTAACTCCACAGGTTTCTTGCCATCGATCCAAGGCCCTCGTAGCCTGTCGATCGATGCTGATTTTGCCTGCAAAAAATTTTGATTAGTAATGTTCTCAATATCCTTTTGGGCATGAAGTAATTGACTAGACAATTTGTTTAAATATATCATGACTGGTGATATAAAGCGGTCATGCATGTCCTCGTAATTCCTCAGCCTCTCATTCATGGCTGAGACTTTAGCGTCGAGCGAGGTGAAGGTACACATGTCGATCGATGTGGCTGGTTTTTGGTCCTTCTTGCGAATGGTGTCCAGATCTTGCTGTAGTAGCTCGATTTTAGTGCTTAGCCAGTCCACGTTGTTGTTGAGAGGACAGTAAACGTCGTTTATCCTCGTGTCGATGTATGAGCCTTCCCATTCATCCCTGTTTGTTGAACATTGAGGTTCTGCAGGGATCTGGGCTGTAGGAAGACTGACGTCGATCGATGTTGCATGTGGTGCGTCGATCGATGCTGAGGTCGTGGCTTCCTTCTCAAGTTGCTGACGTAAACTCTCAATTTATGTCCTCATTTCTACCATACTTCTGAAAAGCTCATTGTAGCCTCTAAGTAAACAATAGATCTTTTTTTTAAAATATATACTCACTAACTATTCTAGGGTCGAAATTTAGAGAGAGAAAATGTGATAAATAATCTACACAAGGCATTACCTTCCAGAACTGTCTGAAGAATACGATCCCATGTATACCAAACCCCAAGACAAGCGGTTATGTCAGGCTTGGTGTTGGAAATCAGCTTTGGTTACTTCATACGGTCAAGGCAAGTGTGTAGTTGATAGGTTGATCTGCTTTAGCATCTATAGTGCTATCTGCAATCAGTAAATAAAAAATGGGGCTAAAGATTGGTTAGATATTCAAGTTTAAATCAATATAAGATTATAGTCCTTATTTTCAATAGCTAAGCATAATTTATTAAAATTCTTTTTATATAAGAATAAAATAAATTATATCAGTAAATCTCCCCCGCAGACTTAAATTACACTGTCCCAGTGTAACTCAACCGGAGTTTTGATGGAATAGTTCATGATGTACGAAATGTAACAAGTAAGGAAGATACATCTGACCGGATTAGATTCTATCAATGGGTAAATGTTACATCGATCGTCATGTGGTTGTCTATGTCGAGGGATGTCGACATCTCGTCGGCGGTCGATATTCAAATTCTCCTACTTGGGTCTACTAAATCTGAAAGAAATAAAACGAAAGTAAATAAATGCTAGCTAATAAAACCAAAATAAAATACCTAATAGTGGGTTGCCTCCCACTCAGCGCTTGGTTATAGTCATTTAGCTTGATTGTAGTAGTGATTGGCTATTTGGTGGAGAAGCAGCTGTTTGTTGGAAAACAAGCATCCACATCATCTCTGCATATTCTGGACCAAGATGCAATGAAACTTCTTGTGGCTTATCATTTCTTGTCCATTTGTCATCCATCTTCTCAAGTACATTGGAGATGTTCTGTAGCCTTTCTTGAATATTGTCAATGCTGACCTGGTGCCAGCCTATGTTGTCATAGGCGTATGCTGAAAGTTCTGTCAGTTCTTGTGCATTGACTCTATCGTCTTGTGTATCAGCTGCTCGCCGGCTGGTGTAGAATCGGCGTCGATCGATGCGATTATGTGTTCGTCGGTCGATCTCGGCGACTTACCATCGAGCGATTTCGCTCGCGTCCTGTCGATCGATGCTGATATCTGGTGCTGAGCTGCGAGTTGCCTCTGAATGGCTTTGACTTCTTTCTGTAGCCATTCTGCGTGGCTGTCTAGTCCACTGATTCTGTTGTCGAATGGAAAGTAGATGTCATCGCAGCGTTTGTCAAGTAGTTCCTCCATGGTGCCTATAGCAGTGTAGATCTTGGATGTGATCTTGTCAACCTCTGCTGCTGTGTAGGGAAGTAACTCCACAGGATTCTTGCCATCGATCCATGGCCCTTGTAGCCTGTCGATCGATGCTGATTGTGCCTGCAAAAAATTTTGATTAGTAATTTTATCAATATCCCTTTGGGCGTAAAGTATTTGACTAGACAATTTGTTTAAATATAGCATGACTGGTGATATGAAGCTGTCATGCATGTCCTCGTAAGTCCTCAGCCTCTCATTCATGGCTGAGACCTTAGCGTCGAGCGATGTGATTGTACACACGTCGATCGATGTGGCTGGTTGTTGTTCCTTCTTGCGAATGGTGTCTAGATCTTGCTGTAGTAGCTCGATTTTAGTGCTCAGCCAGTCCATGTTGTTGTTGAGAGGGTAGTACACGTCGTTTATCCTCGTGTCGATGTATGAGATTTCTCATGCATCCTTGTGTTCTGCTGAACATTGCGTTTCTGCAGGGATTTGGGTTGTAGGAAGACTGACGTCGATGGATGGTGCATGTGGTGCGTCGATCAATGCTGAGGTCGTGGCTTCCTTCTCAAGTTGCTGACGTAAACTCTCAATTTATGTCCTCATTTCTACCATACTTCTGAAAAGCTCATTGTAGCCTCTATCCAAAGGTTGAAGTGTATCTTCTACCAATGATTTGAGCTCCTCTCCCAGTTTTTTCTGAGCTCCACAAATACCAGTCACCATCTCGTTGATTTCATCTTTGGTGTAGAGTTCTGGTGCCAGTCTTGTGAGTGTGAAGGAAGTGGCATGTTCTGGAAGACAGATGTGGCTCTCTTCAAAAAGAGATGCTCTTTCCAGTAATTTCGTGATGTTGTCCTTTGTGACAGGTATCATCTCACCCGCTACACCTCGTGCGTGTCCACACTCATCTTTGTAGACTCCATACTCGTCCCTTCGTTCCCAAAGGAACTTTCTGGCTCAGTACATGTCATAAGCGTGGTTTCCAAATTCATAACGTCTGTCGATCGACGTCGGGTCATCCTTATCGGTCGACATTGGTGTTACCCTGTCGATCGATGTCGGGGTTGTCCCGTCGATCGATGCTTGCCCTTTTGGTTGGCGTGATAGATCTGGATTGATTTCTATTGTGGCGACTCCTACGTGGTTGTTTGGATCTGTTTGAATGACGTATGGAGTGCCACGTTGCTGTGAGAATAGGTTGTCAGGTCCATTGGCCACTTGAAGGATATCTGCAATGTCCTCTCTGGACACTTGTAAGATCCTTCCATCTATTGCACGTGCGTTGCCATCTGGGTCCCTGAAAATACCAAATTCATCAGGTTTGAGAAAACCATAATAATTGTTTGCATTATTATTCAATTTAGAAATAGAAAGATCAGGGTTTAGAGTAGTATCGATCGATGTAGATACAGATGCATCGATCGATGGCAGTGTAATTTCTGCAGAACTTGTGTTCTTGAGATGATTGCTCTTCATGGTTTTTCCTGTTGATGTAGATGGAAGAGTGTTTATCTTTTTTGCTTGTGTGTCTGCTCTGTGTGGAGGTGGTTTCGGGGGTGCAAAAGGTTTTATATAGGTATCTATAAACCTAGTTGGAGAGGGAATATTCTCCTACTCCTGAATTTTTGCTGCGGCACAAATATCGATCGATGTTCCTGTATGGGTGTCGATCGATGTGAGCGGTTGTTTTGCTGGACGAGGGTGGGTGTCGACCGATGTGGAGTGCACTTCGTCGAGCGATGTTGGAAACGTGTTGGTGAACTTATGTGTTTCAAATATTTCATCCTGCAAAGACATTTCTATTTCATGTTCCTTCCAATAATCCTCATCGTATTCCTCTGTATGTTCCTCGTTAGGTGAAGTAATTACAGTGTCAACTGCAAAACTTTCATGGAAACCACTGTCTGCCCAACTGCCTATGGAATAGTCATCACGTCCTCTCTTGCTTGGAGGTTGGAAGGCAAAGTGTGGGTAACAATGATTAGCTGTAGCGAAATGGTCAACTGGCTGCTTTACGTCGAGCGACGTGTTGTTGAGGTCATCGGTCACCGTTGACTCATTGGAATCGATCGACGGAAAAGTGGGGGTGTCGATCGAGTCTGAGTACTCTGTTTCGTACTCTGATTCGTAATCTGCTCCACAATGGCATGCGCCAATGAAGCCAAGTTCTTTCCCGAAATTCACAGAATTAATAACCTTTCTCTTAGGGTTGGATAGTGTCATAGTGGATGTCGGGGTCTATCAACGTCAGACACAATTTGTTTTTGTTCATGTCACATACAGCTCCTACTGTAGCTAGGAAAGATCTTCCAAGCAGAAGTGAAGAGTTCCAGTTAAGCTCGATGTCTGGGACATGAAAATCAACCGGGACAAGGGCATTACCAATCTGTACCTCCAGATCTCTTATGATACCTCCTGATCATTTTTCTGAAAGATCCACGAAGGTGAAGGATTCTGTTGAAGGTTCGATGGTCAAACCAAGCTGGTCTGCCATGATCCTAGGGAGGATACTAACTGATGCTCATGTGTCACACATTGAATGGGGAAATTCAACACCCTTGACTATGCATGGTATTGCAAACTTCCCAGGATCACTCTTCTTCGTCAATGTGATCATGTGTCTCATCGTCTCTCTGACTTGATGAAACATTCTCCTAATGTCCTCCTCAGTTACCTTTGTTTCTCTGAAGAACATCCACAACCGGTGTGTGAAGTAAGCTTCATCAAAAGCTTTTTCGATTGGGATTTTGAGGACTCTTTTAGTGAAACCAACCATCTCCTTATCGTTAGCTTCCCTCTTAAGGTTCTTAGGAATTTTCTCCTTTCTTTTCCTTAACCTTCTCCCTTCAGTTTCCTGATCTTCTTGAACTGGTTCTGGTGAACTATTTAAAGGGTTGGGTTTTGGTTCGGGTTGGCTAACTAATGGTTTAAGTGGTGGTCTGAGTGCGTTGATATAATCATTATCGATTGAGGGTAACCGCACTTGGTATGTCAGAGGTGCCTGTCGATCGATGGGAGGTGAGGTGTGACGATCGACGTCGGACTCACTCTATCGATCGATGGTTGGCTCAACCGATCAATCGATTTTATCATAGAAAGGGGAGGGTGGGTGAGGATGCTTAGCTGCGAATTCTTCATGAGTTAGAATTCGAACCGCATTGCATTCAGTCGATTCAGCGGACGACGTCGATCGATGACTGGAGTAATCCGTCCATCGATCTTCGTCATGGTCTGTCGATCGATGCGAGGTCATCGACATCGGTCGACACCATTGGGATCCGCCGAGACTCATGGAGCTTTCGATTTCGAAGTCTCCTTCCTGAAGCTTTTCATTTCTCACCACTTGCCAGAAATCATCATCTATGATGGCATTTACATGGTGTTTTCCTTTATCGGCTCCTGCCTCTCTAGCGAAAGCTTCTTGCCTCTTTATAGTCTTGCCAGTCTGAATTACTTACGTTTTAAGTTTTCTCACCTGAGTCCCTAAGGTCTCGATTTTGGTGTTCAGATTGTTGTAGGCGTAGTCTATTTTACCGTTGAAATCCACGGTGATTTGTTGTTGTCCCAACAGTACTCGATCAAGCATTTCTTCGATCTTGCTTTCCTGAGTCTGGGGTGGTGGATTCTGGTAGTAAGAGTTCGAGTAGATTTTGCTGTTGTTGAAGGGTTTTTGAAATTGTGAACTCTGGTTGCTTCTTTGACCATTTCCAAAGAAGTTTCTGTTTCCGCCCTGGTTTCCAAATTTCTGGAATCCGGTACCTCCGATGTAATTCACATTTTCTTCTCCTTCCGTAGCTGCTACTTCTCCTTCAGCTGAACAGACTTGCTTCCTAAGAAGCTCGTGCACCACATCTAACTTAGCTCTTACTTCGTCCATCTGTTCCTTTCCGATAGAGGCTACAGACTTCTTCCGTTCAGAGTCAGTGTTTTTGGTGCTGCTGCTGTTAGCGAGGTTTTCGATAAGTCTCACAGCTTCCAACGGATTCCGAGTAGTGAAGTTTCCTTCACTCGCCGTATCAAGAGCCATTTGATACTGTAAGGCGAGACCTCGGAAGAAAGTGCTTAGCAGCTGCACTTCGTTAAATCCGTGGTGTGGACAGTCTCGCTGGAAGAACCTAAATCTAATCCATGCATCTTTGAAGGACTCTCCAGCCTCCTGCGAGAATGTGGAAATTTTGTTTCGAAGTTCTTCAGCGCGCGCCTCATCGAAGAAGTTTCGTAAGAAAGCATTCTTGATGTCGGCCGAGGATGTTAAAGATCCTGTGGGTTGCTGCCTAAGCCAGTGCATCGCTTCTCCATTCAGCGTGTATCTGAAGAGCTTGCACAACAGGTAATCTTCAGGGACTCCTTCCATCCGAATATCAGCGATTAGATCCTCGAACCGTTCCAGATGGTCCATAGAATGCTCGTGTGGTAACCCAGAGTAGGGTATCAGCGACCCGAGAGTGTAGTATTGAGGCTTCAGCTCAAAATTCTGCTTCTGGATCTCCGGAAGTCGAATAGCTGATCTGTTGGAATAGTACTCATATGGGCGATTGTAGTCGGCCAGTGGTTTCGATCGAGCGTCCTCGTCTACAGGTTGAGCAGCTCCTGTAGCATCAGCATCAGGGATTACAGTCCCCTGAGCCTCTATTTTCTGACCTGTTGCATTACACAGATGACCGTTCTGGTCATACAGGTTTCCGTTCTCGTCCTGTGTTAGAATAATAATGTTTATCATTTTTGACGACATGGTATCAATCGACGTACGCGGTGTAGTATCGATCGACGATGAAGGTCTGGTGTCGGTCGACGGTTGGTTGTGCGTATCGATCGACGACGAAGTTGTTGCGTCGAGCGATGTGGAACGTTGACCTCTACGGATGGTGCGTTCCAAGTGAGCTGGATCGTCTGAGAACAGCAAGTCTTTCTCCTTGTTGCTTCTGGTACCGCTGGACATGCACCTGAAAAGACAAGAAAAAAGATTATGTTAGAAAGGGGGTAGAGAAAAGAATAAGAATCAATAAAACTAAATCTAATGGCGATCAAACCTCCCCGGCAACGGCGTCAAATTTGATACCACTCAAATTACCCTAAGGAGTGTTACTCTCATTAAAAGAGGTTCAGATGTAGTACTTAGGGATCAAATCCACAATGAGCTAGGGAACAATTAAATCTAGTGTTTGTTAATTCTAAGAGTTGTAAATGTTTAAATAAAATAGAAATAGTAACAAGCGAAGTAAATAGTAAATGTAACTTGGTTGGAAATGATATTAGATGCACGGCCACTATTCAGGTGTTAGAGATTATAATATCTATAGATGCCTATTTGTTGCATGCATGATATGTTAGAGCTCAATCGCTTAACTCAGTGATCAGCTGTCGCATGTTTCACTGGTTAACAAGCTAGATCTCGTGTCTCAACGGTTAGTATATTGACAACGAAAGAGTGTCGATCGATGGTCCTATTGGGACGTCGACCGATACACCTTTGCCTACGTCGACCGATAGTCAGTTGAGGACATCGATAGACGGGTTCTAGCCAGGCCTATGCGCAAATATGATATGCCCTATAAAGATACTAAATTGGCGGTTAGCCCTCTCTAGCAGCCCTAATATGATAGATAGATGTCAGGATAGGATAACAAGGGTGCTTAAGTATGCAATCCTATGATCAAGTTCTAGTTAGCAAGGCTAAAACAAGCAATGAATACAAATCTATCATGAATATCACAACAAGGCAGATCTATAGTTTGGGGCTAATCCCACAAACCTATCTGAACCCTGGATCTAATAATCGAACTACTCAGCAATTCATAACAATGAAGAAATGGGAATTCATAGTATAGATGAAAATAAATGGAAACAAGGAGTTCCAATCACAAGTGATCTTCTCTCCCAAACTCTCTCTTCTCTCTCAAAGTAAAATTGTAACAAAAAGCTCTTCTGCCGTCAAAACACTTAGCCAGTATATAATCTACTAGGTTAAAAACTCGTCAGGGCATTTTCGTAATTTGGCTTGGCCTTGGGTTTTAAGTCCGCTGGATCCGAAATGTCGTGTGTCCAATGTCTCGACATCGATCGATGGTACTTGTGTACATCGATCGATATTAATCTTCATCTGTCGAGGCATCTCCTGGTGTCGATCGATAGCACTGGATGCGCATCGATCGATTGTTCTTCCTCTCGTCGACCTCTACATGGTCAGTGATACCACTCAAATTACCTAAGGAGTGTTACTCTCATCAAAAGAGGTTCAGATGTAGTACTTAGGGATCGAATCCACAAGGAGCTAGGGAACAATTAAATCTAGTGTTTATTAATTCTAAAGGTTGTAATGTTTAAATAAAATAGCAATAGTAACAAGCGAGTAAATGAATAATGTAACTTAGATTGGAAATGATATTAGATGCAGGGCCACTATTCAGGTGTTGGTGATTATAATTCCTATAGATGCCTAACTGTTGCATGCATGATATATTAGAGCTCATTCGCTTAACCCAGTGATCAGCTGTCGCATGTACCACTGGTTAACAGACTAGATCTTGTGTCTCACCGGTTAGATGCAGACACAAGAGAGTGTCGATCGATAGTCTATTAAGACGTCGACCGATACACCTTTGCCAACATCGATCGATTGTCAGTTGAGGACATCGATCGACGGGTTCTAGCCAGGCCTATGCGCGAGTATGAAATTCCCTACTAAGATTTTAAATTGGCTGTTAGCTCTCTCTAGCAATCCTAATATGATAGATAGATTTTAGGATGGGATAACAAGGGTGCTTCAATATGCAATCCTATGATCAAGTTCTAGTTAGCAAGGCTAAAACAAGCAATGAATACAAATCTATCATAAATATCACAACAACGCAGATCTATAGTTTGGGGCTAATCCCACAAACCTATCTGAACCCTGGATCTAACAGTTAAACTACTCAGACATAGCAAAGCAATTCATATCAATAGATAAATAGAAACTCATAGAATAGATGAAAAGAAATAGAAACAAGGAGTTCCAATCACAAGTGATCTTCTCTCCACATGAAACTTGTAACAAAACTAGGTCTAGAAAGAAAAGCTCTCTCTTCCGTCAAAACACTTGCAGTATATATTCTACTAGGTTAAAAACTCGTCAGGGCATTTTGGTAATTTGGCTTGGCCTTGGTTTTTAAGTCTGCTGAATCCAAAATGTCGCGTCTGGTGTCTCGACATTGATCGATGGTACTTGTGTACATCGATCGATATAAATTTTCATCTGTCGAGGCATTTCCTGATGTCGATCGTCAGCACTGATGCGCATCGATCGATTATTCTTCCTCTCGTCGACCTCTAAGTGGTCAGCTCGGGTGAAATGTCCTTTAAGCTCCAAAATGCTCCAAAGTCATAGCTTTACTCCGAAATGCACCTGAACCTGAAAACATACCTAGAAGAGTAGAAAACATAGATATATATGTAGTAAAGTACTTATATACCATGGATAAACATTGGTCAAATCCAAGGTATATCAGTCAGCTTGGGTGAAATGTCATTTAAGCTCCAAAATGCTCCAAAGTCATAGCTTTACTCCGAAATTCACCTGAACCTGAAAACATACCTAGAAGAGTAGAAAACATAGATATATATATATATATAGTAAAACACATATATACCATGGATGAAAACGGGTCAAATCCAAGGTATATCATGAAACAACGAAAGCGAAGATGGTTGAGTTGTCATCTTATCCATAAAAGGCAGGAGGGCAGTCTCAGTTTGTTAAGGAAGCGAATCATCAGTCGGGTTCGCAGTCTGTTGTTGCTGAGCAGAACGGTTCGCACGAGAGGCAGACCAAAAGAAATTGCTTCTAGTTTGCGATTCAATGGCGAGTGCTTGCTGGTGAGCTTCTGATAAGGTTAGTGGATTAAACAAGTTGATGGTGTGTTGTATTTGTTGACGAAGACTGGCATTGAATTGAACAACCAATTGGCGTTCAGAATCCTGGAGATCAACTCATGTAAGAAGCAAAAAAACATTATGTGGAATATTTAGCAACCAAACGAGTTCCTTGACGAATATTATGTAGACGTTGGAACATAAGCCGATCATAGTTATACGGTAAGAATTTATTCTTGAGTTTTGATTTAAGCTTGTCCCATAAAATTATCTTAGGTTTTCCGAGACGATCTGGTGTAGTTTTCAGTTGCATCCACCATGCTGCTGCTCTATTGCGAAATCGCATAATAAGAACAGGAAAACAATGTTCCATTGGTGCTCTTTTGAATTCAAGAATTTCTTCAGTTGTGACAATCCAATCGAGAAGTTCTTTGGCTGAGGAATTACCATGGAATTCTGGAATCTCTATTTTAAATCCTGTTTTCCATTGAAAACGATCATTGATTCTTTGACGTGCAAGGGAGCCGTTATTTCAGATCATGTGCAAGGGTGGGTTATTTTGGAGTGGGGCAAAAGAATTATCAGCGAAAATATTCTCATCTCTATCTTCTTCTTCATCTGTTTCATTAGCTTGGTCATTGGTGGGGATGCAAACAGGGGGTGGTATGTTGGGTTGAACGTTGAGGTTTTGGAGGGCGGTGGTGATCGTTTGCATCTGAGCTTACAGCTCAACGATTGCATCACGAGTGATTTTTGCTTCGGTTCGAACAGGTACTCGACGAGGTCTTGCCATGATGAATGGAAACAAATTTCAAGGAACATAACAAAGCTCTGATACCAGCCTGCCGCACCGTATCAACGGTAATTGATATACCATAATTTTCACCCGTTTTTATACATGGTATATAAAGGTTTTAAGATATATTAATCATGTTTTAGAGTCTTTTCAAAGCAAATACAGGTTTATTAACCTGATGGAAGGAAATGATACTTTTGGGACATTTTGGAATGCTTTTACGCAAGTGTGGGAACCAAAATTCGCACTGTCGATTTCCGTTTAAATAAGGAAACTAGGAAAACCCTAATTTCCCAGAGGACCAGGATATCTGCTAATTACCACACGTCAAGCAATCAGAACACGAGAACAACAATGATAAAGTATAAGAAGTCGAAAAAGAGAGCAAAAAAGATCTTATTCCGAATTTGCTTATGAGGGTTTACAACAAGGTATAAGCCTGGGCTCGAGAGCTGTCGGCGAGATTCCTAGTTCTAGCAACCCTAAGACGGCTAAACCTAATTGAGTCGCAGCTCGAAATAACAAAAACGGAAAATTGCCTAAATTGCTCTAAGTGCTAAGTTTTCTCTGAAAAAGTTCCTCTCCATGCTCCTCGCCTAGGACTCCTTATATACTAGCTCCAAGGTCAGTTTACGCTTTTACTTTTCTGCCCTTAAGCCGTCATAGCATAAAAATGGAGATATTCCATTTTTCCCGATCTTCACAATTATCTTCAAAACTTCCGTATTTATCCGCGGAAACTTGACATTTATCCTTCCTTGTGGACCAAGCATAAACCGTGCTGTGGTTTACGGGCTTTTGGTTAAGAAATTGTAGGATGGGCCTCGAGTCGTGTTTTAGGACCCTTTGGGCCGTCATCCGACTCGACACATTTACTACGATTTCTTTTGATAAAGAGCGAACTTTCCGCGGTTTCTAATCCGCGAAGTTTGATCGATGAGTTAGAATAACGGAAAACATGGACTGAGCTTGCTACGGTCTTCGGGAGATAACGTTTGAAGGTTTGACGAGAATACATGGATTGGTGTCGTATCGATGTTCGGAAGAGTTCGATCGCTACACAGCGACCGAACTTTGGCTCGAGCCCGGTCGCTACGTAGCGACCGAGCGGGAGCTTCGGCTCGAGCTCGGTCACTACGTAGCGACCGAGCTTTGGCTCGAGCTCAGTCGCTACGTAGCGACCGAGCGGGACGAGCGCTCGGTCGCTACGTAGCGACCGAGCGGGAGCTTCGGCTCGAGCTCGGTCGCTACTTAGCGACTGGGCTTTGCCGAGCTCGGTCGCTACGTAGCGACTGGGCTTTGCCGAGCTCGGTCGCTACGTAGCGACTGAGCTTTGCCGAGCTCGGTCGCTATGTAGCGACCGAGCTTTGGCTCGAGCTCGGTCGCTACGTAGCGACCGAGCGGGACGAGCGCTCGGTCGCTACGTAGCGACCGACTTTGGCCGAGCTGGGTCGCTATGTAGCGACCGAGCTTTGGGATCGCTACGTAGCGACCGAGGTTTGGCTCGAGCTCGGTCGCTACGTAGCGACCGAACGGGTTGGATGCTCGGTCGCTACATAGCGACCGAGGTCGGTTCGGTCTTGGTTGCTACGTAGCGACCGGACAGCGTATATGTGCGGTAGTTACGCAATGACCGAGCTTGGTTCATTTGCTTCGAAACTTCAAGGATACTTCTTCGTAAAAACTTCGTATTGGTTATTTTTTACGAAAGCTATATCTTTCTTTTTACCATCTCTTTCGGAAATTCGATCTCCGAGGATTTTCGGGTGATAATTCCGTCGTGACCGTTTTTGACCCCAAAAGTTAGGCCCCCAGCCCGTTAGGACCATGCATCGTAGGGTCCTAGCGTGTGGTTAGGCATGTTTGGCATGTTAGGCGTGTTGGATGGAATTAATATCCGAAAGTCCGAGCTTGAATAGTAAATCTTCATGCCTATAAGAAGGGAGGTAACTTGTTTCTAGATTTTCATTTCATTATCTTCTCAAAGTTTAAGAGTGAAAAGATCCTTTCAACTTTCTCTCTCTATCATTGAGACTTTTCCTTTTCCTCCTTGTTAAGAATGTCTCAAGGGATTTCGGGAAATGCTCGGCCTACTATCTTCAATCGCGGAACTGTCCGTGACGGACGCGGTGAGGTTATCCGAGAGATCGAGTTCGTGGCACACTCCGTTGACCCCGCCGAGGCCGACGCATATTGGGTGGCTATGTGCAATGTGGAAGAACCGCCTCCCGAGCCGTGGGTTCCCATGAGGCCTTTTTCAGAAAGGGTCGTTGGGAGACCGAGCAGGTGTACCCTTCCGTTCCTTGGAACCGTACGCAGCTTCTGTCACGTTCCAGAAAACGTGGACTTTCGATTACCCCTCGAGGGGGAGAGAGCTGACAAGCCTCCCAAAGGCTTTTTTACTTTGTACGAGGAGCATCTGATGCGTGCTCGCCTATGGTTTCCCATTCCGTTGGTTATAGTAGAGTTTCTGAACCGTTTGGAAGTTTCGATAAGTCAGATTTCTCTCCCCGGTATAAAGCATCTTGTCAGGTTGCTAGTCTTAGGATATGAGCGAGGCATGGAGCTCACTGCTGATTATCTCGAAGCTTTCCTTACCCTGTCTCGAGTTGGGACCGATCGTCTGTATAGTTTTAGGTCGCGTACTCATATGGAAGTCCTGAAGGGATTCTCTCAGGGCGGTTGTGGATGGAAGAGTTATTTTTTCTATGTTAGATTGGACCAAGTCTCGGTCGCCGTGGAGTACCTTCCCTCGTTTAGGCGACTGTGGGGGGGGGGGGCAGGAGGTAACGTGCTGAATGATCACTCGTTGCTTTTCTTACTGCCCGTTTTTTTTTTTTTTATTCCATATCTGAACTATGTCCATTTTGCAGTACACAACCCCATTCCTCCTTTTCCGGAAGATTTGTGCATCGTCCGAGACCTTCTCTGTGGTGGTCCGCTGTTTTGGGGTCATTTCTCTCCCGAGAGGGTCCGTGCGGCGGTCGAGGCTCATCGATCTCGTTTCAGCTCATCAATTGATAATGTTATGGGGGCTTCTTTTGAAGATACCTCCTTGTCCGCTGTCTATGCCACTGGGCAGAGCAGTGGTCGAGGGTCGCTTGACGCTGACGATGATGGAGAGCCGACCGTAGAGAATCCTGTTTGGATGGACTGATCCTTTGTTTTGATGGTAGTTTGATTATCGTTTTATCTTTTTTCGGCCGAGTGTGGCCTTTTGAATTTGGATTTTGCTTAGCCCTAGATGGCCGTATTTGTATTTACCGAGACTGGCCGTTGGTGGCTTTGAATCCCCTTACCGCTTTACGCGGTTATTTATGTGATGAATGTTTCGTTTCGAGTTTTCCTGAATAGGGTCGAAGTAAATATGATTGTCGTCTCGCATTTAATTCCGATTAGACGTTCGATCTGTTAGTTCGTTCGTGATTCTCGTAAAAATTACCTATCTTTACGATTTTCGAGAACATTGAGATACGAACGGAGAGACATGGTTTAGGATCTCGTATCTTTTAGATATCATGCCTTGAGATGTTTGAGACCAGAGCGTTGGGTTTAGGGCAAGACATAGGTTTACTTTCATTTAAGGTTTGTACGGTGACTAGCCGGCTATCGTTTTTCCTGTTGCGATTTCTTCCTGACTCGCACCGGTTTAAAGTCCGCGATAGGTTCTCGGCTTATATGACTTGTATGGTACGAATCGAGCATCTTCTCAGAGTCAACTGGAAGTGCTAAACCAAAATTTCGGATTTTTGTTGTAGCGCGCTTTTGTCCTTGTGCTGGACGTTTTGAAGATCAAAAGAGTGATCGAATTGCGTTTGTTTAAGACGGCTAGCGTGTTCGTCGGGGCCAATCGACGAACGGGGTGTAAGGTTTTGGTGGTCGCGTTCGGACAATTTGTTAGTATTATCCTCGAATTTTAACTTTTGCGACGTCTCGCAGTTGTTTCGGGGATTATACGTGTATCCTTGCGTGTTTGAAAGATGATAATTTTTTACGATTTTTGGGCCGGATGAGGCCGCAGACAAGAGTCTTAATGTTTCCAGGCGTGTCCTGAAATATTCTTTTGTGTTTTACTGAAGCGTAAACGTTTCGATAAAAAGGACAACGTATATTGTAGTAAAAGTTTTTGAAGTTTCTA
The DNA here is from genome assembly GCF_020379485.1 of Brassica napus. NCBI lineage: Eukaryota > Viridiplantae > Streptophyta > Magnoliopsida > Brassicales > Brassicaceae > Brassica > Brassica napus. Next base: position 15,849,218 of record NC_063434.1, read on the forward strand.
TAAACTCGATTATAATCATGAAGATTTTTCTAAGTGGGAGTATACGAGTATACGCACCCACTCCCCCCCCCTTTTTAGAGAGGGGGATAGCTGAACTCGTCTTTTGACGAGCTGCCTACGTACCCCTTTCGAGGATCAAGCCATCTCGTAGTTATGTTTCATGCCGCGAGTGTTTTTACTCGGCGGTAGATGTCGTGATGTCCGCCTTGACCATGTCGATCGTGGCTGGGTCAATGCTATTTTCGGGATGTTCCGGTTGAATTGTAGCGTGGGCTTCAGACTCGTGTCGAGTTTCGACATCCGATGCGTTTGCGTCGGTAGACGATTTTAATTCTTCTTTTCCTGGGGCGTTTTTAGCCGAAGATCGATCTATCTTCGTGCGTTTGCCGGTTGCAGTTGCAGAAGTCGTGATTTGCCTTAACTTGTGCTCTGCGAGGAAGCATAGCCGCGACTGTTTTTGGCACCCCCAGATAGCCGCGACTCCGCTTGGGGTTGGGAATTTGAGACCCAGGTGGTAGGTTGACGGAACTGCCTGCATGGCGTTGAGCCATGGGGTTCCCATGATCACGTTGTAGATAGCGGGATGATCGACCACCGCGAACTCGACGATTTTCGTGATCTCCTTGGCCATAACTGGCAACTGGATCGATCCAAGAGTCATCGATACTTCGCCTGAAAAACCCGTGAGTGGTTTTGGCGTCGGAATTACTTCTCCGAGTTCGATGCTCATCCGCTTGAGAGTGTCGCAGAAGATTACGTTGACCGTGCTTCCCGTGTCGACGAGTACCCTTCCGACTTCTAAGTCTCGTATGACGAGATCTATGACGAGCGGGTCACAGTGAGGTTGATCGATGCTGCCGGCTTCTTCCTTTGTGAAGGTGATCGAGCAATTTTGGCCATCTCGGGGAGGAGACCATGTAGGCTAATTTGCACTCGACTCTGCCTTCCGTTGGTAAGCCTTGATGGCCGACACAGTATCGCCGCAGTATTGTGATCCTCCGATGATCATGTTGACTCTGCGACGATTGTTATCGTTCCCCTTGTCGTCCGGCCTCCTACCGCGTTTATCCCCAGGCTGGTTTCGTTGAGGGGATTTTTCAGCGGGCGGATTTCTGTCCGTCTTTGGAGGGCGATCAGAATCGAGGATGAGATCCTTGACGCTAGTTACTTCCGAGAGCTCTCCAGCGAGTAGCTTCGCGGCCAGTCTTGCTCCCAAGACTTTGCAGTTGGTCGTGGAGTGTCCTCGGGACTGGTGGAACTCGCAGAAGGTGTTTTCGTCATACCCTTGATTGCGAGTCCACGTGTTGCCCGTGGTTCGGCCTTGATCCGAATTGATCGCATAATTATGCGCCCCTTGGAGATCTTCCCCCTCGTGATGGACGTATTTGTCGTTACGAGAGTTCTTCTTTCTCCCTTTTGGATCCACGTCCTTCGAGGATGGTCTTGCCGCCTTATGTTTTTGCGATAAGACTTTAGTTTCTTCCTCGACTATGATGTAGTCCGTCGCTTTGTGGAGGGCATCCTGGATCGTTCACGGTTTGTCAAGAGTTATCCACTTTCTGAATTTCGACTTGTACCAGAGCGTCTTTCTTAGCGCGTCGATGGCTACTTTGTCGCTTATCCCGCTGACCCTTGACATTACCAGCTTGAACCGACTGATAAACTCGCGGAGGGGTTCGTCTTCCCTCTGGGAGAGACTCCAGAGGTCAACATCGGAAGTTTCTCTGTCGATGAATACAGAGTATTGTTTGAGAAATTCCGATGCGAGCTGTTGGAAACTCCCGATGGTGTTACAACGAAGGCGTGCGAAGCATTCGAGTGCTGCTCCTTCCAGGTTTTCAACGAACAGGCGGCAGTAGCCGGCATCCTTTTCGCCGTCCTTCAGTCTAGCTCTTCCCATCGCGATGTAGAAAACCTGAAGGTGCGCTTTTGGATCGGCCGTACCATCGTACTTCGGTACTTTGATTTTTCCCGGATCGGACACCCTCATGTCCGAAATGCGACTGGGAAAAGGGTACTTCCGAGCTCCTTCCAGCAGTCGATCGATTTTGGGGGCAGCACTAGTAGCATGATGGATTTGAGACTTCACGGCCCTCACTTCTGCCGCAGTCTTGGTGATGTAGTCGCGAAGATCGCGGATATCCGATGTCTCGTCAGTAGATTTCCGAGCCTGTCGGCATTTACTGCGAGTGAGCTCGGTTTGCCTTTCAGCCAGCTCCTCCTGTTCGTTCCAATAGGCGATTTCTTCTTCTTCCGTCATTGGTTTTTCGAACATGGAGCCTTCCCGAGCAGATCGGCTCCTGGTCCTTCTTGGATGTCTGTCGACGTCCTCGTCGGTGTCGTTGGAGACATCGCTAGGATCCAGGTCAATGCGTTCGGCTTCGTTATCCTCCGAGTCCTTTGCAGGGGGCGGAGGACTTTCAGGGTTCCCCTTTTCGATGGGAGATTTCTCGCTAGGGTTTTGACCGGAGGGTCGTTCCCGCGCGACTCCTGGTCTGTCGAGTGGGGTAGAGAAGTCGAGCCTCTTCCCGTGGATTTTGGTGGTTCCGCGGGGACGGATTGCTTGGGTCCTTGCCGTTAAGGTTTCGACCTGTTTGGTCAAGGTATTCACGAGCTTATCCTGTTCTTCCGACCTTTTCTCATAGGTGGCGAACATCTTTTTAAACTCCTCGAGCGTCGCGGCGTTGGCTTGTGCGTTGGCCCCGGATACGTCCGCTGCTGGAGTGTGGAGATCGGTGCCGCTACCTCCGTTAAGAGGAGTCTGCATGTTATCTGCGTCGTTAGTTGACATGTCTCATTGAGCGTGATGTGGCTTTTGCGGGTTAGATTGATCCGTACTCCCCATCCTTCTAGCGCCAAACTGTGGGAACCGAAATTCGCACTGTCGATTTCTGTTTAAATAAGAAAACTAGGAAAACCCTAATTTCCCAGAGAACCCGGATATCTGCTAATTACCACACGTCAAGCAATCAGAACACGAGAACAACAATGATAAAGTATAAGAAGTCGAAAAAGAGAGCAAAGAAGATCTTATTCCGAATTTGCGTATGAGCATTTACAACAAGGTATAAGCCTGGGCTCGAGAGCTGTCGGCGAGATTCCTAGTTCTAGCAACCCTAAGACGGCTAAACCTAATTGAAAAGCAGCTCGAAATAACAAAAACGGAAAATTGTCTAAATTGCTCTAAGTGCTAAGTTTTCTCTGAAAAAGTTCCTCTCCATGCTCCTCGCCTAGGACTCCTTATATACTAGCTCCAAGGTCGGTTTACGCTTTTACTCTTCTGCCCTTAAGCCGTCATAGCATAAAAATGGAGATATTCTATTTTTCCCGATCTTCACAATTATCTTCAAAACTTCCGTATTTATCCGCGGAAACTTGATATTTATCCTTCCTTTTGGACCAAGCATAAACCGTGCTGTGGTTTACGGGCTTTTGGTTAAGAAATCGTAGGATGGGCCTCGAGTCGTGTTTTAGGTCCCTTTGGGCCGTCATCCGACTCGACACGTTTACTACGATTTCTTTTGATAAAGAGCAAACTTTCCGCGGTTTCTAATCCGCGAAGTTTGATCGATGAGTTAGAATAACGGAAAACATGGACTGAGCTTGCTACGGTCTTCGGGAGATAGCATTTGAAGGTTTGACGAGAATGCATGGATTGGTGTCGTATCGATGTTCGGAAGAGTTCGATCGCTACACAGCGACCAAACTTTGGCTCGAGCCCGGTCACTACGTAGCGACCGAGCGGGACGAGCGCTCGGTTGCTACGTAGCGACCGAACTTCAGCTCGAGCTTGGTCGCTACGTAGCGACCGAGCGGGACGAGCGCCCGGTCGCTACGTAGCGACCGAGCGGGACGAGCACTCGGTCACTACGTAGCGACCGAGCTTTGGCTCGTAGCGACCGAACGGGTTGGACGTAGCGACCGAGGTCGGTTCGGTCTTGGTTGCTACGTAGCGACCGGACAGCGTGTATGTGCGGTAGTTACGCAATGACCGAGCTTGGTTCATTTGCTTCGAAACTTCAAGGATACTTCTTCGTAAAAACTTCGTATTGGTTATTTTTTACGAAAGCTATATCTTTCTTTTTACTATCTCTTTTGGAAATTCGATTTCCGAGGATTTTCGGGTGATAATTCCGTCGTGACCGTTTTTGACCCCAACAGCAAGGAAAATCGATCGACGCTTGAAGAGCAACAGGTCGATCATAATAACTTACCATCGATCGACATACATACATGTGCATCGATCGATGCCCAGTCACACGAATGAAATCGCAAATTAAAAGATTTCATTTCCCAGAAGATCTATTATTTACAACTTAAGTCCCTAGCCGCCTGTTAGGCTATATGTACTAGGGTTTTGTATCATTTCTAGGCAGACACTTGCAAAAAGACCTAGTTTAGAGAAGGAGCATTTTGGCTACCATTAGGAGAGCTTAGGATTGGAGAGATAGATCTGAGACTGGAAAACAGAGAAGATCTTGAACTCCTTTATTTCTATTACTCTATCTATTTGTGTTCTATGTTTCATTTGAGTTTATTTCACACCATCATGACTTTGTCTCTCATGAATATGTTTGAGTAAACCAATTGTTAGGTTTAGGTTTCTCACCATGGTTGAAATTATGTACTGCTAATATGACTATTAAAAAGGTGTTTTGATTGTTCTTTCATTGCTTATGAACTTAATGCTAAAATTGAGATTGATCACCTTCATTTTAGATCTTAGGATTAATTGAGTCCAACTAACCGTTTCCCCTCAATACCTGAACCCATTTGCGTGATCTAACTAACTCAGGCGTAACGGCAGTTGGTCTGAGAAGGTCAGAGAACAAGTTAAACCTGTTTGCAAAGCTCGCTAGAATAACCATCAATCGACGCAACTATCGTTCTGCCGGTCGATCGTTACAAAGGTTTATCGGTTGATGTACATCAAGTCACATCGATCAACACTCTCTCGAGATCAAAATACTACAGTTGAGATCCGAGATCTAGCGAAGATAACCTAGCCGGTTAAATCATTGTTTCGTTCAAAAACCATCAAACCCTTTAGTCTAAACTAAGTGCATACATTTTGTACCTGAGAATTACCTGAATCTAGCTGCTTTCCCATTCTTGAAGCCACTTCAATTCAATCTATTGAATCACTATTGTTTTCGATTTATCATTTACTGTTTTTTAAACTATTAAAACCTTTTAGTCTATCTTCAATTATAATTATTTAAGTCTGTTTAGTAATCCTAGAGTCTCTGTGGATTTGATCCCTAAGTACTACATCTGAACCTCTTTTGATGAGAATAACACTCTTTAGGGTAATTTGAGTGATATCAAATTTGGCGCCGTTGCCAGGGACTCTTTCTTATTACCATTAGATTAAATTTAGAATTTAGTATAGACTTGTTATGAAAATCTTGCTAAAGTTTTCTTTCTTAATCTGTTACTCAGACACAAAGAATGGAGAACACAGAGCGAGACCAACCATCGATCGACGGAGACACGTTTCCATCGAGTGACGATGAGTCAGAAGAATCGACCGATACGGAGCTGCCAACATCGATCGATACCGCCCAGCCGGAAGCAGGTAAGTTTTCTCTTACCAAGCCCGCTAATGAGAAAGTAGTCCAAACTGAACTAAATAGTCAAACGAGCAATGAAACTAGCCAAACTGAACAGGGGACTGAAATCCCTGTTAAGGAAAATTCCACCTTAACTAAAGGTGAAGATATAAAATTGTCCATACAAGACTACCTTGATCCTGGTAGGACCTATTCCAATAGGTCCGCTATTAAAATACCAGGAGACGATACCAAGAAATCTAAGTTTAACGCAGATTACTACCGTATGGTTCGTCAAAACCCATTCTGTGGATCTCTCCCAGAACACCCACAAGATCACATTGAAACTTTGGAAGAATTAATACCAGATGAATATGATCGTTGTAAACTATTCTCGTTCTCCCTAGAAGGAGAAGCCCTCAGGTGGTTAAACTGTTTAGCAACAGGATCACTCACTTGTTGGGAAGAGATTAGAAGAGCCTTCCTTAGAGAATTTTTCACTGATGAACGCTACTGAGAAGTAAGAAAACAAATTTCTACATTTCGTCAAGGTCCACGCGAATCGTTTAAAAACGCCTGGGGAAGATTCAGAGGCTATGAACTTGAATGTCCCCATCACGGTTATTCAGAACCACAACTTCTTAACATCTTTTATTGAGGTGTTAACTTGAGTTATAAAACCGCACTCGATACAGCGAGTGATGGAAATTTCATCACTAGGAATCCCGAAGGAGCTAGACGTCTTATCAAGAATATGACAACGGGAAGATTCTATGAAAAGATGGATGAAGAGATGGAAAAGGCCACAAGTCCAAAAGACAATTATGATTTAATAGAAATTAAGAATTCCCTTAAATCCCTTCATTCCTTTCTTCAAAACAAACACCGATCTGATATAGCCCAGATCGACGACAACGCTTTGTTTGACACCGATGATTATTCGGATAAAGGAACAAACTGCTCTGATCCCTACTATGTGCTTCATGTCGATAGCTTTACCCAAGCTTATGACACTGCTGTTAAATCACGTACCGGAAGAGAGAGGTTCAATATCAGACAAGCTCTTACTGGCAACCGTAAGACAAAATCGGAGTTTTACGGAAAGATAAATATAGTTTACGGAGAATTAATGGAGAAAGCAGATTCTTTAGGAGAACTAATCCAAAAATTAGAAGGTCAAGTAGCTGAGATTGCGACTGCCATAAAAAGAGATGCTGGTTGTCTTCCCAGAAGAACTGATTTAAACCCGAGACGTCAAGTCAGTGCCGTAATGCTGCGTAGCGGGAAAAACCTTGCAGCAGATACGAGGAATAACTCAGATGTTGGAAAGCCTGACAACGCCGACAAAACCGGAAAAAGCAACTCTCACCCTATTCTTCTAAATGATGTTGACCCAAATCCATCTCAAGAGAACCGGAAAACCACCGCTGAAAAGGCTAAGGAAAAGGCAATAAACTTAGAACTAGAAGAAGATACGAAGATTAAGGACGAAATCGATCGACAGTACGGAACTGACGTCGATCGACCTAAAACACCTACCATCGATCGACAACCTGAAAAACCCGTCGATCGACGGTCTACTCAACCCGAACCCATAATTGAAAGACTCTATCGAACTTTACCCCCTTTTCCTCCTAAAACACAAACTAAGAAATCATTTGAAAACGCGATCTGCAAGAAAGCCTTAGACAAAATTTCTGTTGAAATGTCCCTTAGTGATGCTATAAAGATAGCACCATCGATTAAGAAGTATATAAAGGACATGACATCTCCAAACTACCCAATTGCAGAACATAGCGTGATGATGATTTCAGAAAAGGTAAGTGCTATGATTAAAGGAGAAACTCCAACAAAGAGATCAGAACCTGGTAGTTTCGTCCTAGATTGTAAAATAGAAAACACACGCTTTCCTAGATAATTATGTGACCTCGGATCTAGCGTGAACCTTATGCCTTACTCTGTTGCAGTGACATTAGGATATAGAGAGTTCATGCCAACTCCGATCACCCTGGTTTTAGCTGATAGATCTATTAGGGTACCCGAGGGAATTCTCGAAGATGTTCCCATAAAGATTAACGATTGCATCGTGCCTACGGATTTTGTTGTGTTGAAATACAGACAAGAACCCAAAGACCCCCTCATTCTGGGTCGGCCATTCCTAGCTACAGCTGGAGCAATCATTGACGTCAAAGAAGGACGAATTAATTTGAACTTTGGGGATATCTCGATGACTTTTGATATGGAAAAACTGATTAAGCGACCCCTAATAGATGACCAGGCCTTCTACGTGGAAAAAGTTTCTGAGGATGAAAGAGACTCTTTCATAAACATGTGTTCAGACAACTCCTTAGAAGATACCCTTAACCATGTGGAAAATGAAATTTTCAGCATATCAGATAGGACAGACGATTACATGTGACTAATGGACGCTAGCATCGAAGTTGCAAACGTAGAAGAGAATGACGACTCCGAAGTTGTCATCGATCGATACCTTCAAGATACCGTCGATCGACAACCTCTCTCGCAATCAAATTGGTCTAAAGATAAAGCACCAAAGGTAGAATTAAAACCTCTACCCAACAGTCTTAAGTACGCTTACCTTTATGACCAGCCCTACCCTGTTATCGTCAACGCCAATCTTACTAGCGGAGAACTTGCTTTATTGCTGAATAAATTACGCAAGTACATGAAAGCGATCGGGTATTCTATCGATGACATTCCTAGAATCTCTCCTGATATTTGCATGCATCGGATTAACTTGGAAGATGACGCTAAAACGTCAATAGAGCAGCAAAAGAGATTAAATCCGAATCTAAAGGAAATAGTTAAAAAGGAAATTATAAAACTCCTTGATGCTGGAGTTATTTACCCTATTTCGGATGGCAAATGGGTAAGCCCCGTACATGTTGTACCCAAAAAGGGAGGTATAACTGTAGTGAAGAATGAAAAGGACGAACTCATTCCGACTCGTACCGTTACTGGTCATCGGATGTGTATTGATTATAGGAAATTGAATGCCGCTACTAGGAAAGACCACTTTCCCCTTCCCTTTATTGTTCAGATGCTGGAGAGATTAGCTAATCACCAGTATTACTGTTTTCTTGATGGATATTCCAGATTTTTCCAAATTCCTATACACCCGGATGATCAAGAAAAGACAACGTTTACATGCCCCTATGGAACTTTCGCATATCGCAGAATGCCATTTTGTCTATGTAACGCCCCCGCTACTTTCCAACGTTGTATGATGTCAATCTTTACGGATATGATCGAGGACTTCATGGAAGTATTCATGGATGACTTTTCTGTCTACGGATCAGATTTTAAGAGTTGCCTCGACAATTTATGCAAAGTATTGGAAAGATGCGAAGAAAAGAACCTTGTCCTAAACTTGGAAAAATGCCATTTCATGGTTAACGATGGAATAGTGTTAGGACATAGGGTTTCCGCCGCTGGAATAGAGGTCGATAGAGCTAAGACTGAAGTAATGACCAGTTAACCTCCACCCAAAACTGTTATAGACGTCCGAAGTTTTCTCGGACACGCCGGATTTTACAGGAGATTTATACTGGACTTCAGCAAAATCGCTAGACCTTTAAATAACCTATTATGCAAGGATATTAAATTCGATTTTAGCCCTGAATGCATGAAAGCTTTTGAAGATTTAAAGAAATCCCTTATCATTGCCCCCGTCGTACAAGCCCCAGACAGGAATCTTCCTTTCGAAATCATGTGCGATGCGAGCGATTTCACAATTGGAGCAGTTTTAGGCCAAAGGAAAGACAAAACGCTACATGCCATTTACTACGCCAGCCGCACGCTTGATGAAGTGCAACGGAATTACACAACAACAGAAAAGGAACTATTAGCTGTAGTTTACGCTTTTGAAAAATTCCGTCAATACTTGATTGGCTCACGAGTGATAGTTCACACTGATCACGCTGCCATCAAATATTTAATGCAAAATAAAGATGCTAAACCTCGACTCATACGCTGGATTCTACTACTCCAAGAGTTTGACATCGAAATTAAGGATAAGAGAGGAGTAGATAATGGAGTCGCTGACCATCTTTCCCGGATAAGGATAGAGGATGATGTCCCTATAGACGATTTCTTCCCCACAGAGAATGTTGCACACATAGATACATTTTTCGTCGGTCAAATATCTCTCACAACTGAAGATCTATCGATCGATGAGAGAGATGGTATATCAGTCGATTCACGTAGTGATACATCGATCGATGACGAGACTGATGTAATTTCTCAACTCTCCAATAACCAAGATCACGAACCCCCATCTATCAAAATCAACTTCGATTTACAAGTTAATGTTTCCGGTGATGACATTAATCTCACACCTGAGGAATTATCACAACGGGAGGTAAATGCGATTGGTAGAAACTCGGATAACCGACCCTGGTATGCCGACATAGTTAACTATTTGGCAGCTGAGGTTGAGCCAGACGAACTCAAGGGATATATGAGGAAGAAATTTTTCAGAGAAGTAAGACGCTATCATTGGGATGAACCTTACCTCTATAAGCATTGTTCTGATGGCATATATAGACAATGTGTATCCGAAGCTGAAATTCTGGACATTATTTACCAATGTCACGGAGCTGATTATGCAGGACATTTCGCTACCTTTAAAACGGTTTCAAAAATTCTCCAAGCAGGATTTTGGTGGCCGACCACTTTTCGCGATGTCCATGCATTTATAACCCAATGTGACAGATGCCAAAGACGTGGAAAAATAAGCAAAAGACACTAAATGAAACAGAAGTTCATTCTTGAAGTTGAAGTCTTTGATTGCTGGGGTATCGATTTTATGGGACCCTTCCCGTCTTCATATGGAAACAAATATATACTAGTCGCTGTAGACTACGTATCCAAATGGGTCGAAGCAGTAGCTTCTCCTACCAATGACGCATCTGTGGTTATTAAACTCTTCAAGAGTATAATCTTTCCAAGATTTGGAGTTCCGAGAGTAATCATTAGTGACGGTGGAACTCATTTCATTAACAAAATCTTTGATAGATTGCTTAAAAAGAATGGTGTTCATCATAGAGTAGCTACACCTTACCACCCACAAACTAGTGGACAAGTAGAAGTCTCTAACCGGCAAATTAAGGAAATCTTAGAAAAACCGTAGGAACCTCCAGAAAAGATTGGTCTAGGAAACTAGATAATGCACTTTGGACTTACAGGACCGCCTACAAAACGCCGTTAGGAACAACACCATTCCACCTCCTTTATGGCAAATCATGTCATCTACCATTCGAACTGGAACATAAAGCAGCTTGGGCTACCAAACTTTTGAACTTTGATATCAAACCAGCTGCAGAGAGGAGACTCATCCAGCTTAACGAGCTTGATGAAATCAGACATTTAGCTTTCGAAAATTCAAAAATCTATAAAAAAAGGACTAAAGCTTATCACGATAAAAAGATCATATCCCGGCACTTCGAACCGGATGATCAAGTCCTCCTTTTTAACTCTAGATTAACTTTATTTCTTGGAAAGCTAAAATCCCGTTGGTCTGGACCCTTCACCGTAACGAACGTTCAACCCTCCGGAGCTATCACCTTACAAAATGATAAAGGCCATGAATTTACAGTGAATGGCCAACGAGTTAAGCATTATTAGGCAAAACCACCAGCAAAAGCGCCCATGATGCTGTATGAACCTGATAATTAGTTTAATCAGGAAGTCGAGCTAAAGACTAAAAAATTAAGCGCTGAATGGGAGGCAACCCATTTTATTTCAAAAAAAAAAAATTTATTAAAATTTATTAATTAAAATTAATAAATTATATTTAATAGTAATCAATAGTAATTTCCGTATTTCTTAGTATTAGCATTATTTAGAAGATTTAGAAATTAGGATTTATTTTTAAAGAGGACATTGATCGACGAGGCATCACTGCCATCGATCGATGTGGGCATATCGATGGTTAAGACACTTGTTTCACTCGATATCGTCCCATTCCTCTTCCACACTCGCAAACGAAACCGAAAACAAAAACACCACTTTTCTCTCTCGATTCTTGACGGATTTCGTCCGTTCTTCGCCTAAATCCACTCGATTTTTCACTCTATAACTGTTAAATCCACTCCCGAAATCAACATTCAAGGTATGCACTCGAAATTTTCATTTTTTTGAAAAAATAGGGTTTTCGTTTTGAGTTGGACTAGAACGCTTGATTTAGTGTGATTGAGAGATGTTTTTGTAGTTCATATTGCTTATCTAGAGTTTGGTTTGTGATTTCCATGCCTTTTGATTCGTATAAACGCGATTTGGAGTTGAGTGATGTTGCAGGTTTCGCGATTCGACATCGGTCGATATGAACTCGTTCGCATCGACCGATGCTCTCTTGTCCGATTGTTCCGACACGACAATATCGATCGATGTTCTGTATAACCCATCGATCGATACTACCTTTTATCGACAATGCTAACTTTCTTTTCTTCTTGGTTTCAGATGAGCAGTTCAGAAACAAACGCACGAAACAGAGAACTTAGGTCGAAATGGAGGTTTGACGAGACTAGCAGCTCCACCAACCCACAGCGTCCTCCATGGCCTCGCGCCGAAAACACACCATTCGATGTCCCGGGCTATGATGATCCTAAGGCAGCGATCAACAGCAACGAGTGCCGTCAGCGTCCTCTGTCCGATAACTGGGACGACTACGACAGCCTCTTCTACAATGCTTGGCTGGGAGTCTCTATCGAGCCCACCAAATTCCTCGACCGACGCATCCTAAAGAAGCTCGGGATCGAGGGAGATATTCAGGACATGATCACACAGCTAGGACTCGGTACCATGCCCTCTCGCGCTTACGACCTCTACCCCGATCTCGTCCGCTAGTTCATGGCCACTGTCGAGGTCATCTACATGACTTCAGCAGCGAGGGTAGCAGGAGATGGTACTTTGACCTTCTTTGCCAGAGGGACACGCTACAGGATCACTATCACCGAGCTCTGCCGCATCTACGGGTTTCGATGAGAGCATCGCCTCCTACACGGTCCCACCTTTCTCACACCTCGAGGGATTCTGGGACATCGTCGGCACAGGAGTTTGGGACACAAACAGGGCCGTGCTATCAGACATCCGCCATCCTGCACTTCGCTACTTCCTACGGCTCCTTGCAAACACACTGGTTTGCAAGATGGAGCCCAACAAAGTCAGGATAAAGGAGCTCACATTACTTTTCTGCGTAGTGAATGGCGTGCTGGATTTGGTTGAGTTGGACGAGGACGGCGAAGTAAGCCCGCCGAACCTCGGAGCTGTCTTTGCCGCGCACTTGGTGGAGTTGAAGAAGAAGCCCTTCACCAGCAAGGGTAAGAAGAAGAAGGAGACAGTTGGGAGTCTTCTGACCCCGATTTTCCAGTATCTCGGCATCCGCCTCGACTCTCACTCTGCCGACCGCGACCACGCCTTCCTCGACGAGCAGCACTTGGTGCACTCGCTATGGCTCGAGGAAGGGAAACTCTGGCGCTTCAGGATCCGCGATGAGCATCGCCTTCTACCACTACCAGATAGGAGGATCACTGACTTCGGCAACAACGTGGAGCAGCTTCGATGCATGCCAGACGAGGCATTCCTCTGTAACCCGCGGAACATGTCATGCCGACCTCCCAGCATTCGCTGTACCAGAGCTCAGGACGCACAGGCACCTCCTCTCCTAGACTTCCCGAACATACCGGACATCCCTATGCACGACCAGTGAGACTTTCAGAGGTTCGTGGTGGATGCTCTTCAGGCCATCTGGGCTAGAGTGTCTTGTCAGAGCCGGAGAGCCACAGGAGCGCAGGCACCAGCACCAGCAGCAGCACGCAGGGACCCTTCCCCAGAGGACGATGAGGCGACTGATGAGGACACCGACTAGTCCTCACATCTCTATCTCTTCTCCTCCTATTATGAACTTGTTTATTTATTTTCTGAACTTGTAGGATTTATGTTTTTATACTTATATTTTATGTCTGAGGATGCTTATTATTTCTTTTTATGCTTGGTTGTCTAACAGAGCTAACATTAGGCAAGGAACTTCGAGTTTAAGTCCAAGCACATGCAAAAATTTATGTGCTTCGCCATCGATCGATATGGAGAGGATTACATCGAACGATTCTAGGCGAGTAACATCGATCGATATGGAGAGGATTACATCGATCGATGTGTAGTACGGATAGGTACTTCATTTTCACTCTAACATTCTCAAACATCTAACTTGATTTTAACCTACCCTTGGGCACTTTGCACCGAGTCGTGCAATTTAAGTCTGGGGGAGGTAGTTACTAACACCACTTTCTTGAGTTTTTGTCAAAAATCTTTTCAAAAATAATTTTATTGAGTCAAGAAGGAGATTATGAACTAATGATTTCTACTTGAATGTCTAACCACTTTCTAGCACCATTCTAGATTTACTGACTGCAGATAATACTATAGATGCTAAAGTGGATCAACCAGTCAACTATACACACTTGCTAGCTTGTTAGAAAGAACTGAAGCTAACCTCCAACACTAACCTGACTTCACTGCTTGTCTTGGGGCTTGGTATACATGGGATCGGATTCTTCAGACAAGTCTGGAAGGTAAAGCCTTGTGTAGAATTATATATCACATTCCTCTCTCTAATTTCGACCCTAGATTAGTTAGTTAAAAATAAAAAATAAATAATAAATAAAAAAAATAAAATAAAATAAGATCTATTGTTTAATTAGGATGAGTCTGAACAGGACTTCGTGGCTAAAACCATTAAGGGTTGATTCATAAAAGACTCCAATAAAAGAGTTCGAAACGGGACTTGGAGGCGGCAATCTTCAAGGCTCGCTTTCGCAAAGAACTCTTGGATATAGGTCAAAAAGAAGTAAACAGAGCTTGGTGGCAACCACCATTAAGTTTTGATTCATGGAAGCCTGTCCAATCTTGGTCACTGATCCTGCAATGGAAGCAGACTTTAACTCAAGAGAGAAATTAGAGAGAGAGAAATTAGGAACTAACTTTTACCTGCAGTTCCAGATACTTGTCTGAAATCCTTGCATCCTGTGATCGATACTCCCAAGGTAAAGCCTACACTTTTTACATTAAGAAATGAGGTTGGTTGAGGAGATTTATAATAAGATTAGTTAAGATTGTTGGCTAGATGATTTTGGTTGCTAAGCTAGGATATTGCATAATGTATATCTGTAAGAAGGAACTTTAGATGTGGAATGCAATATTATAGAGGTGATAATTTCAATGTTTCAAATCCGTGAGTCCCTGATGTTTTCAACCCTCTTCCAGAGAGATTGTCCGTTGGTTTAACTTGAGGACAAGTTAAAAGATAAGTCTGGGGGAGTTGATATACCATGATTTTTACCCGTTTTTATACATGGTATATAAAGGTTTTAAGATGTATTAATCATGTTTTAGAGTCTTTTCAAAGCAAATACAGGTTTACTCACCTGATGGAAGGAAATGATACTTTTGGGATATTTTGGAATGCTTTTACGCAAGGAAAATCGATCGACGCTTGAAGAGCAACATCGGTCGATCATAATCACTTACCATCAATCGACATACATACATGTGCATCGATCGATGCCCAGTCACACGAATGAAATCGCAAATTAAAAGATTTCATTTCCCAGAAGATCTATTATTTACAACTTAAGTCCTTAGCCGCCTGTTAGGCTATATGTACTAGGGTTTTGTATCATTTCTAGGCAGACACTTGCAAAAAGACCTAGTTTGGAGAAGGAGCATTTTGGCTACCATTAGGAGAGCTTAGGATTGGAGAGATAGATCTGAGACTGCAAAACAGAGAAGATCTTGAACTCCTTTATTTCTATTACTCTATCTATTTGTGTTCTATGTTTCATTTGAGTTTATTTCACACCATCATGACTTTGTCTCTCATGAATATGTTTGAGTAAACCAATTGTTAGGTTTAGGTTTCTCACCATGGTTGAAATTATGTACTGCTAATATGACTATTAAAAAGGTGTTTTGATTGTTCTTTCATTGCTTATGAACTTAATGCTAAAATTGAGATTGATCACCTTCATTTTAGATCTTAGGATTAATTGAGTCCAACTAACCGTTTCCCCTCAATACCTGAACCCATTTGCGTGATCTAACTAACTCAGGCGCAACGACAGTTGGTCTGAGAAGGTTAGAGAACAAGTTAAACCCGTTCGCAAAGCTCGCTAGAATAACCATCGATCGACGCAACTATCGTTCTGCCGGTCGATCGTTACAAAGGTGTATCGGTCGATGTACATCAAGTCACATCGATCGCCACTCTCTCGAGATCAAAATACGACAGTTGAGATCTGAGATCTAGCGAAGATAACCTAGCCGGTTAAATCATTGTTTCGTTCAAAAACCATCAAACCCTTTAGTCTAAACTATGTGCATACATTTTATGCCTGAGAATTACATGAATCTAGCTGCTTTCCCATTCTTGAAACCACTTCAATTCAATCTATTGAATCACTATTGTTTTCTATTTATCATTTACTGTTTTTAAAACTATTAAAACCTTTTAGTCTATCTTCAATTCTAATTATTTAAGTATGTTGAGTAATCCTAGAGTCTCTGTGGATTTGATCCCTAAATACTACATCTGAACCTCTTTTGATGAGAGTAACACTCTTTAGGGTAATTTGAGTGATATCAGTAACTCAGCTCAAATCTAGGGATTTACGTTAAATCTCTATATATCTGACTTCTTTGGTTGATGAACTTACTCAAAATCAACACAAGGCTCTCGAATAGATAAAATAATCGAATCAATGCAAGGCTTTAGAGAATACTCTAGTTTATTATCTTTCAAAAACTCGACTTATATAATTCTCAAGAGACGGTTTAAGTAACCTAACTCTTCGAATAATAGAAAAACTAACAAAAAAAATCATAATAAGAAAAGGAAATCATAAAAAAGCAGACAAAATATAGTAATTCCTTGGCGGTGAAGGTATCATGATGCTGTTCATTATGTTATTTGCATTAAAAAAATTAAACATATCATAAATTATTAATCTATTAAAACAAAATTACTCGCATGATTACAAAACCGATCTAAAAGTTCTATACCATGTTCGAAATTGCGCTAGGCATGAGTCGGACGCTCGGTCGCAGCCTAGCGAGTTGCACAAAACTCGGGGAGTAATCATAGATTAATCGGGGATTAGTTTTTAATAGTTTTAATAGTTTGTATGTTTATATAAATTAAAATGTATACAAAACGTAATTGAATCTGTTGGCCAAGTGGTAAAAATTTCCTTTCTTACTCTCAGATATCAGGTTTCGATCCATTATGAGCTCAAAAAGTTTTGTTTAAATTTGTTTCATTAAATAAGCGTAATTACTATACTGCCATCGTCTTCTTCCCCTAAGTTCTGAAACCCTAAATCCGCCACCCTTCATTTTTCTTCACTTTTTTTTCATCCAATTTCATGTTTTAGTTAGAGTTCATATCAAAATCTGATAGATATATCACGTATCCATTGATTTCATTCATGAAAAGTGAAGAAAAATTATCTTTTTCCTCAGTTTCGTGTTTTTATCCGCACAGGCTCTAAACGCCACGGTGAGTAGCCGCCAAGCGGCTCCACGCCGAGAACTCGGCCGCCTTCCCCTCGTTTTCGAACATGGGTTCTATACAAACAAATAACCAAGATTACCCATAAGAGTAACTCATAAGATCAAATATTATAATGAATATATCTCTTATATAAGATTAAATTTTTATTATTTAGTTAAGTTTTGTTAATATTATTAAATAATAAAAATTTATAAACGTTTTCATTTTCTAAAAAAGATATTATATAAAATAACTAATTAGATTTATTTTAACAAAAAATTGTACATGTGGTATCCTCGTCAGAAAAATTAGATTATGTAACATTTACGTCAAGAAAATTAGATGACGTGACATCTGATATGATGACTAATATATGATTTCGCCAAAAAAGAATAAAAAAAACATGTACGTTATTTGAAATTTTCAAAAGTATAAGTATATTTTTTTGCACGGTTATATAAGATGAATATAAATTGAACGTATTGCTTTATGTTGGGTATGAAATGAATGTTTTCTCATTATTATCACTACTAGAGATTTTTTCCGCGCTTCGCGCGGATTGTCTTATAATTTTATTTTATTTATAATATTATTTGTCGGTTTTTTTCTTTTACATTAACTTCTTGTTTTTCCAATGTTAGTTTTTCTTAATTTAAATTTATATGTTTATAATTTTTCATTTTTCTTGTTGTTGATGGAGAATTATATTTTTTATTGATGGTTTTTTGTATGTGACATAAACTTTTTGAAATTTAAAATAATGCTATATATAGTACAATTAACACATTATATAGACACATTTTACACATGTTTTATATGCATAATTTTAAACATTATATATGTATATATTATAAGTTTGAAACATGTAAATGCTTTCTAAAGCTAAATACTTGTTCTGAGTTTACATAACTTATCGAAATTTTTATCTCTTTTTAAATTCAAATCACAGAAAAAAAATATCAAAAAGTCAGTATAGATGGGTTTTTTGGGCTTTTAAATCAACACTGAAAAATTACATGAATCAGATAACAATAGTTTTATAAACAACTGGATAAAATTTGACCAAACCAAAGATTTTCACACAATATGTTCTTTCTTCTTCAAATTGCGAAGAGCCTATAGGCACAAGAAAAAGAATCATAATTTTTGTTTTCACTTATATAACATTTCTTCCCCTTTACACACATAGTTTATTACACTGCTATAAGCAATGGAGAACTCTATTCATATAAGATTCATATCTATGCATTTTGACAAAGAAGAATTTTAGCCATCTTTAGTTTCGGAATGGACCAACTTCAGTCATATACACTATATTTTCTCTATGATTCAAATCTTACAATTTTAATATATGTGCAGATTTCCATGTGAAAAAGTACGCACGCCATTTATCATTCAACCTATTACTTTTTCCAAAGTAAACACTATAATCCTCGTTTGGTTAACTCCACAAACTAATCTCTTTGGATCAGTTTACTAAAAAATATGGATACTAATGTCAGAAAAAAATATAAACACTATCAACAACAAATGTTGGCACAAGACTATTTGGTTCAAGGAACTTATTCTACGTAATGCGTTTATATCATGGCTGGCTTTGCGGAGAAGACTGCCAACCAAGGATCGCTCGAGGCGTTGGGGTTAAATGTCTCAGGAACGTGCGTCCTTTGTAATCTGGAAATAGAGACTCACCATCATCTCTTCTTTGAGTGCTCTTTCTCTCGCTTGATATGGGAGCCTTTTGCTGCTGAAGTTTGGATTTCTCCTCCGGCTGATCTACACTCTATTGCAGCCTGGATCAATCAACCTCGCGTCAACGCATATGCGCATGCTACTCCAGTCATCAAGCTCTACTTTCAGTCAGCCATCTACCTACTGTAGAAAGAGCGTAATGCTCGTGTGTTCACAGCTGTCTCCTCACCTTCATCAGTCATCCTTGCCTCTCTTGACCGTATGATGTGTGACTGTCTCCTCTCTTACCCGGCAAGTTCTTCTTTCTCCTCTTCTCTACTTTTTTTTTATCTTTCTTGTATAAGACCTCCTTAAGGCTTTTTTTACCTTGAGTTGTTGTTGGTTGTTTTTGTTTCCTTGTTGTAATAAATTGTTTAAAAACAACAATGTAACCTTTCAGAAAATGATAATCTTAACATCTTACCAAAAAAAACAACAAATATTGACTTATTTATGTGAATATATATATTTTACTTTAAATCATTTTAGTGAACGAAGAAAGCATCATAATTTGTACAACAAATTTTCTTAGATTCACCTCATCATACTCACCATTTTACCATTTTAATTAGATAATTTTACATGAGCTTCTTTACCCTCACTGGTTATTTTCTCTTTATTTATAACTACAATATAAAGTTATAAACTATATATATTATAAATTAATAATTTTTTTACCCTTGAAGTCTAACGATTAAAAATAGAACATAATTCAATATAGATATATAATTCTATTAATAAATTAGCAGTTACAAATTTAAAATTTCTAGAAATATCAAAAGTCATATGTTAGTTAATTATCTTCTAAATGACATCTATTTCTAATTTTTTTTGGATGAGAATATTTTGGTTGAGGTGGATAGTCTCAAAAGCTTTGAATTTAGTCACTTTTATATAGTAGGATTAAAATCACCCATGAGTTGTTCTATAGTTATTCCGCGTGTTACCACTCAAACCATTTTTCATTTTGAACTACAAAACAGTTTAGATGGATCATTAAAACAAAATTAGATAACTGAACATATGAATCTGATAAGAAAATAAAAAGAGAGAATAGGAAGATGGAAAACAGCTGTCAAACAATGTCAGAACCGTTGACTTAGATTGGAATATCTGACCAAACATGCAACACTTTATCATTTAGTTGTAAGACTTTGGTTGGACCACACATCCTCAATTATATAATGAAATATTGCACTCGCCGTATTGCAAAAGATTTCCTTGTCCCCCTTCATTTGTACTCGGAATAATTTATCTCAATCATATTTCATTTAACATTATTTAATTTCACACTATGTGATCTGTGTTACTGTGTATAAGATAATAAAACAAACCGATTTTTTGTAACAAAGGTAAATAAGTCGTTTTTATGGAAAAGTTTTGGTACATTGTGTTAACTATAAAAATCAGTGGCAAAACAAAATATTTTCTCTAATTGAAAAAAAAGTCTTGTGTTTTGGTTCGATTTTTACATTTTCTGGTTGATATGATTAAATTTTATTGATTGAATCTTATGTTGTAAATTTAGTTACACATTCCATTTGCTAACATCAGGTACTCTCTGTTTTATAATTGTCCATCGTACTTCAAGGTATCACGAGCATTTGAACAAAAATAAAAACTTTTTTATAAAATATTTAATTTTAAATAGATTATGTATTTATATTTAGTATACACCTATGGATCAAAATTCACAACGCTTCTCACTCTTCCTTCTTTCTCTCTCTTTTGTCTCTCTCTTTCACAGCCAAGAACATGAAGCAAGCCTTGTGCCTCACAGTGTGTGTTCTGTTCGTCATCTTACTAATTTCTTGCACAAGTTCGTCTATAACTCAAAGAGGTTTGTTGAACACTCTGATTATCAAATAATACATATATAATCTTCATCAAACGCTAAATCTTAATCATTTATTTAGGAAAAGAGGATCCAGAGCTGAATCCAAGAGTTTCAGTTATACCAGTAGTAGACGACTCGGTTGATGTAAGTTTATCTATTTTTTCCCAAAATTTTCATTTTTTTTACCGGCTACAATACGCTATCATCATAGCCGTTCCCCATTATTATTTTATTTTTTTTGATAAGTGATTATTATTTTATTTTTTTGAAAGGACTCCCCATGTCAAACTTATAGAAACTATATTTTCCCTTTTTTATTTTGCTACAACCTTCTAAAAACCACCTAAACTACGCTAAAAATTCACAACTATTTTCATATGCATGCCAAGAAAACGTTTGCAGTTGATAAAAAATATTGCCTATATATATTTTACATTCCTAAAGCAAAATTAGGCTACCAATGCTGCATTGGGCTAGTGGTTTAGGACTTAAAATCGGTTTCATTTGTGTTTCTAGTTCGATTTTTGTTGGGAGAGGGTGTGGACGGGTTTACGCCATGTCTCGTCTTGGTATTACCAACTGCTGCGCCCAGCTTGGAGAGATACCCACCTTGGAGAGATACCAAGACATGGCGTAAGGGCCAGATCACCTTCCGGTTAATAAAAGAAAAATCAAAATTAGGATTCAAATATATTTAACATCTGCCTGTGATTTAATTTTCTTTTATTTTTATGCTTTACAAAATAAAAAATGAGAAATATGGTGCATTATTTTCTCCTAATTTCAAACTTATAGAGTTATCGAACATAATATAAAGTAAATTGTAGATTATATGAAGTCTGGGATAATAATATTAGGGTGAATTGGGGTAAAAGTTTAATGTATGGGGTGCAATTTCTCATAATATTATTAACCTGTGTAATTTTGTTTTCTAATTATAATTAATGATAGAAATTGATAGGGATGGAATATTGCGGAGAAGGAGATGAAGAATGCCTGAGAAGGATGATGACGGAATCTCACTTAGACTACATTTATACACAGCACCATAAGCATTAACATCTTTTAATATTATGATTTGCATAGAGATATGTATGGTGAGGTTTATGTATTGTATATGATGAGTCCTATGTGACAAAAACCGTTATGAGGAAATTTCCTAGCTAACTATTTGCAGGTTTAAAATATATAATGAATGTTGTAATGTTCCAAAACTTTTGAGTGTGCAAATATTATTTAATCACCCGTTGATTTTACGCTTACATCAATTGAAATGAACAATGTAAAGGGTAAACAGCCTTGAGTAGAACAAATATGTTTGCTACAGAGGACACTCGTTCATATGATAAAACGGTTCAATCTCAAATAACAACTATGGAGTGAAAGACACGACAAAACCCCAAAGAAAAAAAAAACTCAACGTCGAACTGTCTGTACAAATGATACATATATAATGTGTGATATGGACTTTATGAGACAAGCTTGGAACATTTCTATGGAAACCTTCCGTGATTCGTTGAACGACTTCTCCTGAACTCAGGCATAGATATATTAATATTACCCTTCGAAGGCTTGTCATCAAGTTTATTCACGAGTGAAGTGTCCTCGTGAGCATAGATCGTCCTGCATGGTATAACGAAATGAAGTCAACAACTGTTGTGATTGTACGTAATGAAAAGATCTTGTGGAGTTTTATAGTAACCTAAGTTTGTGGTTCTGGGAGTTTCTGGTGAAGTTTCTTTGTACGTTCTTCAATCGTAAAGGTGGTTCAACGAGTACATGCTCGTTGTCTGTCTCCGAGGAATCACTCTTGAGTGTTGTTGAATCTGATTTGTCACCGGCACAGAGATCAGAGAACAAGCTGATGCCAACGTCAAAATTTTGGAATCTTGAGTGCATCACATTGGGGTTGTTCCCCAAATAACTTCTAGTCTTTACTTGAGAATCTGCCTCGGAACGTAAACTGATCCCAACGTCAAGTTTCTGAAACCTAGCTGGCGATGGCTGCTTACCCTTGGCTTTAATGCTCTCTGCTTTGGTCTTCTTAACACCACCTTGACGTATGTTTAGTGCATGGCTCATATGTTGCTCATCAACCTCAGGGAAGAGCTTTCGAGCGCTTAACTTCTGATGACTGTGTAATGTCTCTGATGTGTTATCTATGCGCAGCCTGTTTTGTCCTGATGGGTTTAATGGAACAGTTGCAAAGGATTTGGCTACTGGTACTCTAGCTGGAAAAGGTGTTCTTGAAACCGGAAGGTTCTGAGTAACCTCGGGCTTGTTCCTACTTTTGATGGAAGATCCTCTATCTGTAGATGATGACCTCCTACTCGTAGGCGATGGTGATCTCGGATCTAACCTCTCTTCTGCTAGATTTGGCATCTTTTGGCTTGCTTCTCTGTTTCTTATTGCAGATGTAAACCCTGCCTTTCTCTGCTTGCCAGTTGAGCAACTTCTAGTCTGTAAATCAAAGTTCACCAAACTGATTAGATCATAGTCACTTTAACTAACAATAACAATTCAGTCTTTGCGTGAGTTTTACCTCGTAGTTTCTCATACTTTCACTTGGCTGTGGACTTGCATCAGCCTTTGTTCTTGGGATATGAAAAGGAGAAACTGTTCTTCCTTTCTGACATTCAGTTGTGGCCCGGATGCTACCGGCTCGCACTTGTTCAAGCTCTGCTTCTTTCTTCTCCAGTGCTGATTTGAGGCTTGTTATCTACAAATGTGGAAACAAAGAGTGTTTCAAGTTACTATAAGTGCAACGAGAATGAAGCAGGTGCTATTGAGACCTCATCTTTAAGATCACGAATTTCGCCAGTTTCCTTGTTTGAACGAGCTGCTCCAAGTTCAATGGACGAAACCCTTTGAGCAAACTTAAGGGTGCTTATAGTCTCTCCTACCGCGTTAACTTCGGGGTTAATATGCACAAACATTAAAGTTTTGGCTTGCCCACCTGCACATAAAGTTCATACTAATATATATGAGAGATGAAACTTCCAGATAATGAAAACAAAAGCCTTGTATTAGTGTTTATACCTAAGGAATCCTGTAGAACATGTGTAAGCTTGCTGTTTCTGTAGGGAACGTGTGAACTCTTTTGTGCAAGTGCTGAAATAACATCTCCTAGTGCAGACAAGGATTTGTTTATGTGTTGAGCTTCTTTGAGTCTCTCTCCCACAGCTTCGGATTTCTCTACTCTTTCACTTCCAGCCAAATCCACTAGATGAAGGCAGCCTCTTAAAATGGATCCTGTGGCTAACTCTTTTCCTTGGACGTGAACGGTCAAGACACTGCAGAGGAATTATTCAGCAGTTCAACGACCATTACATAAATAATCATAGGGTAAGTTTAGAGCTTTGATACCTGTGGGAACGGCTGCTTCTCTCATTTAGAGCAGTAGCGCCCACTGCACGGTTCTTTTGGCCAATCCTCATCAAATCAAGAACATCTCGAGTACTAGAAACCGGAACCAGGCTTGCGTCAGGTACATTAAGTCCATTGAGTTGAGAATTATTGCGTATGTCTAACGTGAGAAACTGGTTAAGAAGAAAAACTCGAAGAGAGTAGTAATGTAGACAATTCAATGCAACTTTTCATTTTTAAACTATATGAAAGGATATCTTCTGGAAGAACCATCACTGACTAGTAGATCTCTAACTTGTTCATTGTATATTTCAATCATTTGTACTCCAATTTCATAAGCCACCACATGTGTTCTTGCATTTGAAAGCTGGAAGAGATCACGTAGAGCTCTGTAGTTCACGCCCCAAGTTGTCTCAGTCATCAGATCTGGCCCACTCTGCAAGGGAAGATGGTAATACTATAGATACGGCATCCCTGACAATCTACGGGGAAGCAGATAGATATAGATGATACCATTGTATATGTTTTCCCTGAACCAGTTTGTCCATACGCGAAGATGCAAACATTGAATCCATCAAGGACAGACCTTATTACGGGCTGAGTGTCAATGTATATTTGCTCTGGAAAGTAAAAAACCATTGATCAGTATAATAGACAATAGATACAAGAAAGCATATCATGAAAGTAGTATACCTTGTGAAACGTTCTGTCCAAAAACTTTGTTGAAGGCAAATATTTTCCTTGCATCTTTTTCCTGCTTAAAAGGATTGACAATCATAATATTGCCATTTTCTCCAATATAATCCACGGTTGATTGCATATCTTTTGTTCCTTGTAAGAAAGGTCTGACCCTGCAGTATACTCTTATGGTGCCTATAGTACAGCGATAACACAACTCAACACATTAGAAAGCAGTAAAAAAAAAAAAAAAATCAAATGCAAGCAATGTAATAGGTGGTGGTGGCACCTTTAAGATCTTGGACCTCATTGTAAAGTAAGCGGTTTTCCTCCAGAACCTTGTGGTAAGAAGAAGATGTAACTTCAATGGCCTTGACGTGATGGACTGCCATAGAGTGTGAAGGAGATCATATATTACTGAGAAGATGAAATTTAGGTAAAGAGAAAATAGATAACCTATCCTTTGAAGTTCTTCATGCCATTCTGACTGCATTTGTTCAACTTGGCATCTTGTTTCCATGTAATTTGATTTTACATCCTACATGAGTGAGGTTCAAGGAAGAAATGAATCCATCCTGTAAACATGAATGCAAATAAAAGATATGGGTCTTTGCGTCACTAGAAAATTAAATTCATTACCTCCAGCTCTTTCTGTTGAAGACCAATAGCTTCTGCATGACTAGGAGAAAACTCTTGGACGACTGATCCTATAATCTCAGGCTTTCCACCACACGTACAAAACTTTGAAAACTCCTTCGACACCAAATCTTTTCTGTGCCGAAGATATCTGAAGACTGCTTCTAAAAACTCTGTTCTTGATAGATATCCGTTGTCACATTTCAATATCTTCCTTAGAAACGAACCCAGCTGCAAAGTAAAGATGACGTAAACTAACTATGAACCCTGGAGAAATGTGTCTTTTAACACTCGAATATAATCTGACGCAGCGTAAGTAGTACCTGAGTCCCTTGAGATACAAGTATTGCAGAGAAATCCTTGACTACCCTGTTGAGCAAGGTATCGATCACCTACAAAAGGAAACCAAAAATCTAAGAAGTTGAAAGAAAGAGCATCCTTTTCATCTTGATAAAACGTCATATGTTAACTACCATTTCATTTAAAGGTAGATCATTGATCCCATCACTCTCCTTGAGGTAAGCATTTAGAAGCTGAAGCGCGAAATGATCGAAAAGAAAGGCTAGGGAGATTGCGGTTTCAGATTCCTCAGTTGCAAACTCGTTAGAGAGGTGGAGAAAATCAAGAAGGTGGTCATACTGAGAAGACTCAGATTCGTCCAAAGACACAGACTCATCGGTGTTGCTTTCGCTACCAAGAGACAAACTCGCCGAAGAGACTTTTGGATGTAAAGAGACTATCCTCACTGTTCCGCCATACCTCCACACTCCAACTCCACCTGCTTGTTTCCACTCGTAAAACCCTTTCAAACACAAAATGCAATCTACTACTTTGTTCGATGAACCTCCCTGCAAAAAAAAACAACATTTTATATCCTCAAAACATGTTACAAAATGGACCAACAAAAATTGAAGTAACAAAAACCTTTTCAAGATCAGAAGCTCCAAATGTCAAAAGTTGCATATCCTCTACAGCTTTAAGAAAGTTCCTCATGTTCTCAAAATATTGAATTGCGGATTGAGCCGCTCCTTCGGCATACTGAATCGCCAATGTGACAGGATTCTCCACCACCTAAGCTCAACAATGAAAGTCAGAAAATTAATTTAATGTTTTGAAGATAGCAATCCTTGATCATTGCATTTTGTAAGAATACAAATTGGACCTTGAGAACCGAACCGGGGTTCACTTTGTTGAGGACGTTGCAGAGAATGAGGCCGTTGCGTAGGGAGAGGCAGAACTCTTCCTCCGACGGTTTTTCCGCCAGTGTGGCCGCAGCGCCTTGGTCCATCTGTCTCAGCCATTCCACCGCTTGGTACCTTCTCTTAGCTTTTGGATTTGTGACAATTCAAGGTACCAAATACACTTTTATTAATTCTTTTTAAAAAGGCCCAACAGATTATACATTAAGAGGCCAATATATTGGTAAAGTATCTTATTAAGCCGGGTGGTTAAAGGCCTCCATGTGATGAACTCAACGTACCAAAGTAAAATTTTTGCTTCTAAAATCATAAATAACTAGGATAAAAGACTTGCGCCCTTGCGCAGAGTGAATTTATATGACAGTTATTTAAAAAATATCGTATGGACGTAATAAGAAGTTAACGTTTAGATCGAAGAATCTCATGCCTATTATTTGGTTATAATGAAACTATGTCAGCTCGGTTTTATACCATGATTAAGCAATTTAAAAATTAATTATGGTTATGAGACGTTTACGTTCACGTGCCAATTCTATCTATTTTTTTCTCATTTTTGTGTCGTTTTTTTTATTTTGGTTATTACTCGATATAAATATTAATTTTTGAGTTTATTCTCATTTCGTTATTTCATTTTGGCCTGAGATTTAGAAAATGTTTTAAGATTTAAAATTATTAAAGAGATCCATACTTATATTAAGATCTGCGCCTTGTGCAGAATAAATATTTTATATTTTTATGCATATTATGAAATAATAAAATAATAATTATATATTAAATAACTAAGAAATCAGTTAATATTATGTAATAAATTAGTGTGCGCATATAATCAAACGACCGCTCTTGTTTATTCGCAATCATTTTAGGGTAAATAAATCAAAATAATCAATCTTATCTATTGTATATGATATATAATTAAATTTAGATGATATTAACATAGATATATATAGTATACTTTTAATATGGATATTTATTAAATGAGGTTTCTACTCGTATGATTTTATGATTATTTGCATATTTGTGTAACAAATTTTTACACCAACGATTTTTTTTTAGTATGGAATGTTTAATGGTTTCAATAATTTATAATCATTAAACAAACAAGATTTCAAAATTAAAATATTAACTTTTCACTATATGTTCAACGCATATATCAAAATATAAGTATGTATTTTCATATGATGTATAGTTTAATTTAAACAATATGAAATATATACGATTTTATAAAATAAAATTATTTATTCATATGATTTTATAATCATTGTATCTTATAGTAGAAAAAAATTAAACATTGATCACAAAAGTTCATGTAAGACTTTTAACAGTTTTAGTAATTTATACTCGTTTTGAAAATTCAAAATACAACATATACAAAAAGATCTAAATTTTTATTATATGATTAATGTAATTGTGTAATTTATTTTAATGATAAATAACTAAACAAAAATGATAGAAAGTATACTGATTATTAGCAAATATTTATTATTTAAATTAATTAATTGTCATATATATATATATATATTAAATCACATTAGGTAATTTTATAGGTTTTATTTAAGGAAATAATATATAATAATTTCAATTTAGTATATGAATGATCTATAATGGACATACTATATAATATAACATTTCCTAACAATTTAATTTTGAACTAACAAAATTTTCAATTGATTTTCAAGCCACCACGTAAGCAAAATTAGCATTCGAATTATGTGACAACTCATCAGATCACTTTTTAATTATTACAAACTTTATGTTATAATTTTTTAAATGTTTCTCTATTAATATATAAGGGATATGCCTTAAAAAATTGCTTGGAGCTTTTAAATTCAAATGACTGAATTCAAATGGTTGACAAAGAAAAAAAAACTAAAGAAAAATAGAAATAGAAGAATAATGATTTGGAAAATATTAATTTTTTTAGAAATGTATGACCAGAATTGCATATATCCATGGTGATTAGTTGTACTCGTAACGTATTGCATTACGTATATGTATATATATCTACCGAACATAAAGTAATAATTAAAAGCTTGTGGTGGGTAACCCTCTAATGAAAGTCATTTCATAAAGCATTTTCTAAAACGACTATCTCTAATTCAAACCCAACGTAATTTTTTGAATCTCAAAGCATACATGGTCCATCTGTAACTTTTTTTATCTTTATCTGATTTATCTTCATATTTATAATGAAAATAGTTTATAAAAAAAATAATGATGAGACAGACCTGTTTCTTCAGCTTTGCGTTGAGCAAGCTCATAATCTCCATTGCTAGTGGACACCAAACCCTTTAATCCTCTCAATAATTCTTGTGGCATTTTGTTTTCTTTCTTCTTTAATTAGTTTTTTTGCTGGTTTATGCTCCCATAGAGTATTCTGAATTTTTTTTTTAAATAAGCATTTATTAAAATTAGCCATAAATAAATAAAGGAAATGCTTCTTGAATCAATTCTCGCATTTCGCACAATATTTTTTTGTTGACAAACACATCAAAAGGATTATGCAAAGATTTTGTATAACTCCTGTAGACAAATATTTTGAAAAAATACCACGCCGTAATTAAAAATAATAATTAAACAAGAAAAAAGTCTACTGAAGAAGTGATATATTTATCTAATTTGGCTACTAATTATACTTCAAAAAGGAAATAATTCGCCTATCAATTGAGTATCTCTATCTCTAATAAGCAGAACTGGAACATGAACAATTAAAAGATATATGTTATATAAGCCAAGTTACATAAAAAAAAGAAAGATATATGTTATAAAGCTGGGGAGGATTCTAATAGCTTTAGAAGTAGAATTAGAGAGACTTTAGGAACCTGACCTAGAAAATGCAGAACATGAAGGTACACGTTACTCCTCGGACGATGTTCATCGATCACACGATTCGAACCAAGACGAACTTACATGGAAAAGGAGATGATGAGCTTTTCGATGTCGTAACTTCTAAGATGAGACACAACAGAGAGAGAAAATTAGAGAAAAAGACAGAGAGAGAATGGATTTGTCTAGAGAAAAATCAAGAGTTGATTTCTGCCTTTTGCGCTTTTGTTTTCCTCTTATAACGGGTAGAAGAAGATGGAGAAAGAGAGACGTGTATAGAGAAAATCGAGTGTTGGTTCACTGTCTTTTGTTTTTATTTATTATATCTCTTTGTAACGTCAAGCCTTTTCTTTTTTTCTCACAAGATATAAAAAATCCAGCCGAACACACTGAAATCTCCAAAACACATCCTTAAAAGGAGAAACTAAAACCCAACCAACAAACGAACCTACAAGTCAATGAAGCAAATCCGTATATAAGCAAATTCTTACAATTAAACCCACATGCAATCCTTAAAAGGCTAAAAATAACAAATTCAAAGCCTAAGAGTATCTCGAAAAGACACTCTATAACTTTAAATATAAAGTTTTTTGCTCTTCAAAAATGAATTTCAAAACTTGAAATTTGAAGTTTTAAGGAGTGAAACTCTCTATATTTGAAGTTTCACTACTCAAAACTTCAAATTTGAAGTTTCATATTTTTATTTGCATTTTGATCCTTACAATTATACATCACATTTATAATTCATAAGTATTTCTCGTTTATTGTTTTAATCCTTAAAAAAAATTATGTCTCATAAATATATTGAATTTTGTTTACAAAATATTTGAGTTTTACTCATATATTAAATAAACTTTAAAATAAGAATTAAAATATTTTAAATTTAGATTTAAACAACGAAAATATACAAAAGAAGCTTAACAAAAAAACTTTTAAAAAATTTCATGAAGACATAACTATTGCACAAATTTAAATATTACAACAACACTAATATTCAGGTAAGTTTGATCCGGAACCTTCAAAATTTTCCAATATTGTCCAAATTTGTTTGTGTTACAGAGGATGGTTATTGTTGTTGATGTCTTTTTCTTACAATTTTTTCTTGTTCATATCGAAATTTTCATGAGTATTAATATCATCGATAAAAGTTAGTATTTTAGCAATATTTTATGTTTTTCTTTTACTTTCTTTTTTTCTGATCTAATGTATTTACAAGTATTAATATCACCCGATTTCAACAATTTTTAGCTCGTAATCTACAAAGTAAAAATGAATAGAGCCAATTTTACTTCGAAATGCCCTAGTAGATCATATATGCATTACGAAAATCATTTTATGGAATAATACGGTATTTTCTTGAAGTTTAATATTAATTAAGTTATCTTTGTTTAAAATGTTATATTTTAATATAATATAATATAAAATTTTATTAATTAATATTATTGTAATATGTTTATATATGTGCTAGTTATTTATAAAAGTTTTATAAATTCAAATTAGTTATGAAAAATATAAGGACCATATTATAAAATATCAATAATTTTGAAGTTGAGTTTGAAGTTTTGATTTGGAGAAGAACACCTTTAAAATTCAAATATAGAATTTTGGATACTTCAAAATAAAGTTTTTTTTTGGAGATGCTCTAACTCAATACTTGCGCTGAACCACAATTAGACAAGAAATCAAGTAGCGAAATAGACTGAAAAAAATGGTCGCTTATTTTGTATTATTTATTTGTCCGAATGTATTTAATTTTTGCGCTATACTTCTTTCCATATATGATGTATTATTTTATATGATTCTAGTTTTACAGTAATACAACTTCTTTTTTTTATTAATTAAGGTAGACATAAATATACTTCTAATTTCCTTACATGCACAAATCTTAATATCATAGTGTTATAGATATAAATTATATAACTACTTAATTCTTTTTTTGGGTCAAAATATAATTAAATAATCCATGAATGTGTTTTCTTATGAATATATATTATTATACTGTTACAATTTTAAAAATCAGAAAATAAGATATGATTATAATGTAGTAATACGTATAGTTAGTATACATTTTTAACATTGTTGTCAATGACTGACTAAAATATAGGTATATCTTTATATATAAAGAAGAGTTTGAATCTCTCCTGAGCAATACACGTTGGATTACACGTAGATAATTCGTTCGTTTTCGCGCGGACACGTGTCCAAGAAAATCGAAACTCGGCGTTTCATTTAATATTGAGTCTGGAACTAAACGCAGCGTTGTCGTCTAGGGTTATTCCCGTGTTCTTCTTCGCCTCTTCTGCGTCAAGCAATCTTCCATCTTCTTCATCACAAAGATACCAGTTACAGATTAATACCCTTAAAACCTTCAATTAATATTTCATTCACGATCTACATTTAATGAGAGTTCTGCTTCTCCAAGGCGGTGGAGGTTCTAATATAAAAAGGTGAGCGCTCCTGCTTTGATAATCATCTTCTCTTTCCTTTAACCCAACCAGTTAAATCTGTGATTTATGGCTAACGTTTCCGTTTTCCTCTCCGATATGCAGGCTGGCCGCTCCTCCTGCACTGGTCAAGTCCGGATCCGTTTCTGGGAGACTAGGAATGTCCGCCGTGGTGGAGAGCTCCTGGTCCTGGGAGTGGATATGCTGCTACTAGATTCTCAGGTAGCTTAATTAAGTACGCCTTTTGTTCATGGACAGAGTTCTTTCACCGATATATTTTTTTCTGCCATTTCTACCGTCCTAAATCCAGATTACAAAGTTGATTTTTTATTTTTGACGTTTTGTTCATAAGGGTAGTGATTTTACCTGTTAAATTCTTTAGAATTTTTTTTACAGTTTTGTTCATGAGCATAGATATTTAACCGGTTAAATACTTTAGAATAGATGTTTTTCTTTAAAAAAAAATTCCCCGTTGTAACAGTGGTCATGATTATCTTCTTCTGAGAGATTTATGTTTTTTATGTGTTGCGTAGGTACGTGAGAAACAATGGTCTCAAGTCTTTGTAATTGAAACAACTATTGTTTCTCTTCGTTGATACGTGTTGTTTTGTTGTTTTAGGATTGGTAATTCGCGTGGTTTTGCATTTGTTCGATTTAAGTATAAAAACGAAGCTCCCAAAGCAGTGGAAAGGCTTGAAGGTAAGATCTTATATCAGTTTATGCTTTTTGTGACTGGATTTGGCATGAAAGCTTTGGTCATTGTTTCATGAAAGTTGTTTTAAGCTTTAAGTTTCAGTTTTCGATTCTTATACTTACACCAATTTTTGTTGTAAGAGATTTTGTTATCAAACTCATATCACTTTGATGTTCGTTTGATCTAGAGTGTGATTTAGTGTTATTTATAATTATTTATCTTACTTTCAGTTACTGCCACCCATTCGCACGTTTAGTGTTTTCAATGGGTAAGCGTAGATCTTGGGAATTGATCTGTATTGCTATGTTTTGGATGTGATCTGATAATTGAGTGAAAGTTTTGGGTTCTTGGTTTTTCAAAATCATAGAATGCAGCAGTCGAGTTTGTGTGGGTGGTGAACACGAAAGAAAAAGTTGTAGCAAATCATCTCAAGCTGGAGATAATTCGGCTTGGGAAGAAGGAGCTTCATGAAGCAAAAAGTGTGGGTGAAACCAAGGTTGAACTTCAAGGAGTTGCAGGAGTTCAAGCATGCTGGTGATGATTCCCTTACCATTACTCCCTCCTATCTTGACTGCAAATAAGGTATGAGTACAAACGGTGTATACATGTATGCAAGACGTACATTAATCTTACTAATAACTTTGATCCTGAAAATTTTGGTTTTTGTGGACAGATGAACATGAATCTAGATGGGGGGAAGTTCCATGAGGTGATCATTTTTCTTTTCAAAACTTTCTTCCTCGCATTGGTTTTGTTAGTTTTCTCAGAGCTGTGTTTGATCCAATGGAACGATCAGATTTGATGTGGGGAGAAAATGAGCTTATGGCTCAAGAAATCTGTCTTATTCTCACCAACTCATTAACACAAATCTTAGCATTTGTTTCATGTCTGATCTTGGAGTCATTGGTGAGATTCAACATGTTGGAAAGAGGTCTACTTGGATAGACCCATCATCACTCGAATGTTTGTTATCAGCAACGGTGAACAGCATCAACACATCGACAGAACACGATGACAGAACAAAGAGATGACGACAGCAACAACAGCAAGCCAAGTCTTTGAAGAGAAACAGTGACGGGACAGGAAGTCACTTCCGTATTTTTCACTATTTTATGGAGGGTCAAACCAGAAATTAGCAAGACGGAGACCAAGTGGAAAACCCGATGAAATCATAACAGAACATTTGTCTTTAAGAGCTGAAACAATGAATCTTGAAAGTCGAAACAATTCCATTTCTCGCATTTGTCAAAAGAACCACAATCAATATATGTTAACTTATACATTATCTCACTAAATATTCACACCTTTATATCAATGACTTTTGATAGGAGTACCTCATATGTTAAAAATATATTAAAAACTCAGCTATTAGAATAAGTTAAGTAAAGAAATATAAGTTAGTATTATATCACTACAGTGTAACTAAAACAACAATTTCCAATTGATTAATTCAGCTATTTCGATTTTAAAATAATTTATTTGAATTAGTGAACAGCTTTCAAAATATTAGAACATCAAATAATTGCTATTTTATTTTCGTGTCAATTGTTCAAAAATCCATTGGTACACAAAATTGAAAATTAATTTATATTTTTGTTAATAATAGTTATAAAAAAAAATAAAAATATCAGTAAATTCAATGGAATACAAAATTGAAAATATTATATATTTTTCGTTTTTTAATGCTTGCAGTTTCAAAAATAATATTCTACTTAATCTCATAATAAAATAGATTATTTTATAAATTATGTTTTAATGATTTTTAAAAACTGTAAGGTATATTTATGATATTAAAAATAATTAAAAATAGGAAAAAATAATGTTACAAGAATACACTTATGTTATAAATACTCATCAAAATTTAAAATATTTATATTTTATGTTCATTTGCTTACCCGTCCGTAGGGCGGGTTTACCCTAGTCTATTTATATAAAATAGAGTTTGCTCTCTCCTTAGAGAGCCACCTAGGATTCCAGCTAGATAAGTCAAAGCTCTTGGCGTCAACACGTGTCCACTTTTGAAAACTCACCGTATCACTTAAACTCGAGCGTGATGGGCTTTTTGGATTTTTGCGGCCCGCGAAGATGGAATCCTGCCTAATCCTAATTTCGACGCCACTCTTCTTCATCTTCACGTAGGGGAACCAATCAATTTAGGGTTCATCCTTTTCTTCCATATCTGTAAGCTCAATCGACAATGGTGTTTTCTGGAAGTTTTTCTGCAACAAATTTTTATTGTGAATCTCTTGCTCGAGCTCAGTTCATTCTGTTTCGTTTGGGATTCTTTTCTTCGGAACGTTACGAACTGCATTGAATCATCATCATTAACAACTGACTTAACTCTCCCACTCACTCCTACCATGATTTCCTCATTCGTTGCATCTTCTCCCTTTGAAAAGCGGTGGATTAACTATAAAAAGGTTAGCTTTCATCCGTAAACATCATCCACTGTTTCGCTTGAATGGCTATCTCTTAAGTTCTTATCAGATTTTCAATTTAAAAAAGTTTAGATTCTTTATTGGTATCTTGCTATTCTCCTTCAGTCAATTTATTTGTTTCTAATTTCCATTCTTATGCTATTTCAGTTAATGTTGATTTTTTTTTAATGGGATCATTTTTGATTTGCAGGACCCTCCAAATCCTATGCCAAAAGATACAATTTTGGATGTTCTTTGAATTTTAGTTGGTAAGGAATCTAACACTCTTTCTTATATGGTGTTCTATGATGTCTTAAAATAAATGTTTTCTTTTCTCTGTAGATGTAAGAAACCCATCAAATTCTCATTCATTGTAAAGCCTGAAAGGTAATATACATACATCAACTCCTTATTGCTTTTTGTATTTTATGTTAAAGGACATTCTTTGGTGGTCTTTTATGTGATTAGTTATTTGCAAGAGATTAATGGTTTGATGGTTATGGTAAACTCAATATGAATGCACCATATGACAAGTTGTTTGGTGGGATTTTAAGAAAAGTTCAGAGCTGGTGTTTATCATCGGTGCTATAACATCTTGCTTAGCTTCAGGTTCTTCTCAATAGAGCAATAAACTTTGTTCTGTTTTTATTTATCTTTGATGATTGACTCAGAATGTGCTTTAGTTTTGCAGATTTCTGAGAACTTATAACAACGCATGGCTATCTGAAGGATCCCATCAAAGTTCGTTTGATGACTCTTAACTCTTAAGCTTTAAATTATATGTTACATGACTATCTCTGTAGAAATCCATAGTTTGTGCTAAGCTACAGAAGATATCTCTCTAATTCACTTAGCCATTAAGTTGATCCCTTTGGACTACAAGTCTGCGTGTTGAAATTGGAGATAAATGGATTTGAATTTCATATAGGAATCTGATATTGTAAGATTGAGGCAGCTTTGAATCATAAGAATCAGCTTTAAATAGCTACACGGATGTTGGTTATGGTCTTGAGCTCCACCTTTTCGATTATTGTTTTTATTCAAACAAAATTCTCAAGCTTCAAACAAAATTCTCAAGGTTCAAAATTCTTCTTCCACTCCAAAAAAAGCTAAGGATTCCACGACCTTATGTTTTCCTTTCGATGGTGCCAAGTATTGAATATATGGGCATGACATGTTCTGATTCTTTTCCACCCCTATATCGGCAAAAGTTACTATGATACACATGTTTCTTACTCACGAAATTGCAGGACATATGGCATAACGACCTTGGAATATCTGTATAAGATGGAGTTAATAGATACAAAGTATTGTGCTCTTGATTTAGAGTATTTTTTGTCGCTTTGTAATCTTTTTTATATATGATTGGCCAACTTCATTTCTCAAATCATATGCAGCGACTGAAATCATATGCTTAAGAGTTAAGACCAAGCAAAAAATGATCCAGATATGCTCATATTTGTTCCTAATAAACAATAGAGCTTATTTTACCAAAACCGAGTATCACCCAACAATAAACTTAAGAAATGAGACCAATGAACACCAGGAACCGCATTCCCAACCTAGGAACACCATTTCCAACCCAATTGGATGGCTAACTTTTTGATTGCCAGTTTCTCACCAAAGTTGATATTTTCTTTTTGGAAAATTATGCATAGGTGAGAACCTCAAAAAGAGTCATATACATTAGTTGTTAGATACAAATTATTCAACTGAGAATGACATAACAACTCAATCATGATGATGCCATAGAAGCAAAAATTCAAAACAAAATTTACTTACAAACAAACTAACGAAACACTTAAATTAATAAAATAGTATACTTCATATACATATCTTGCAAATGTAAACTTAAAATACAAACGGTAAAATCATATAAACAATAATAATCTAGATCACAAATAAAGTATATCCCGCCCGTAGGGCGGGCCGACCCTAGTATTTAAGAAAAAAGGATAAATTCGTTTGTTTTGCTTAGTGATGCAGTAATATGAGATAGTTGACCATTTAAATGCTCAATATGACACATGGCGTGGATCAATGGAAGTTAGCTAATGAAACTTCTGGTTGTATGTAAGCCCACCTGATACAACACTAGTGCGTGGTATGCCCTAAACAATTATATATTCATATAGAAAATTGTATTCATTTTTTTTTTTTGCTTCCATCATCGTATATCTATAAAATATTACAATAAATGGTTTTGGGATAAATGATGTCTATGGCTATGTGTTAGGTAAGACTATTCATAAAAATATAAATATTTCATCTATTTTATATAATTAATTATATAATTAGATCTAGCTTTGTAGTTTAATAAGTACTAGATTTTGACCCGCGTTTGAAAGCACGGGTTTTTTTTGTTATAACAAATTTTGATATGAATTAGTATTTTGTGATTGTTTTACATTATTATGTTACAAAGTCGAATTATATAAAAGAGTTAATTTTAAAAATATATATAATTCATGAATTACTTTATTTCGAATTATGTATAAATCTTATGTAATTCTCTCTTATGCATGGGCATTTTACATGGACCCCGCAAAACCAAACCAAAATCAATTCAAAAATATTGGTTCACATCGGGTCCAGAGAAAAATACATATATTTTTAGAAATACGGGTTTCTGTTCGCGTCTGAAACCTACCCGAAACCCGTTTGGGAGCCAAAATACCCAAAATGTTTGTGTATATTAGATATATTTGTATATTTTGGATATGTTTTTGGTATACATATATTTTTGAGTTTTTGGTTTGAATTTCCGGTTATAGTTTTGGATTTTGAGTAAAAATTCAAATTTTAAAAATATATTTCTGGGTATTCAGATACAATTTTGGGTATTCTTTGGTTCCTCGGGTTAGATTCCGGGTACAATTTTAGGTCTTTTGAGTATCTTTTAGATTTTTGGGTATTAGTTTAGTTTTTTGGATACTTTTCGTGTTTCGAGTATTTTTATGTTTATCGAGTTTTATTTGAATCATAAATATCTGAGCGGATCCATACCCGTTTCGTACAAAAAATAATAGATATTTATAGGTATTTCAATTTTGGAACCGGAACCATCCAGATCCGAAAAAACCGATCCGAACCCAAATAACTTTTTTCTAAATACCTAATTAGGTCCATAAACCCAGACCTTGCAAAATTCATTGATTCGTTTTATAAAATTTTGGGTGAAAAATACTCTTGAGGTTTGATCAATAATGTTTAATAGGTCATGGCTCATTTATATTTCAAAAGTTGATCTCGTAAGAAAATTTTGATCTAATGGAGGAGGATGGTATATATGATAATGACCCTTACATATTAAAATTTCGGTGCCATTTATATCAAATGTATATATGATAATGACCCTTACATATTAAAATTTCGGTGCCATTTATATCAAATGTATATATGTTAAATTGAAGGAAGTTGATTTAAAGAAAACTAGATTTTGACCCGCACGCCTGCGCGGGTGTATTTTTCAAAAATATGTTGCTATTTGTTTTTCATGTTAATATTAGGGCTAGATAAAAAAAATTCTAATTTGAAGAACCGAACCGATCCTAATCCGAAAGAGTGATACCAAAACCGAACCGAAATTGATTAAATATCCAAATTATTTAAAATTTTGATATTTAGCAATTCGAAATCTGATCCGAACCGAAGTATTTTGGATACTCAAATGTATCCGAAAAAGGTTTATATACTTATACATATTAATTATTTTAGTTTTAATGTATATAAAGACATCCAGAATATATATGATACTTTTAAGTTGGTTTAAATACTTGACAATATCTACAAATAGTCAAAAATAAATATCTAAAATATTTAAAGTATACTCAAAACACCAAAAATATTTGTATATAATTATTGATTCTCGATCCAAATATTTTAAAAAACCAATCTATATGTTAAATTTAGGTATTCTAACATATGTTATTCAAATTTATATGTGATATTTTATTTTGTTTATAGATTTTGAGAAATTGAAAGTATATAATGAATTTAAAATTTTTTAAAAAAATTTAAATAGGTTATCTGAACCCAAACCCCCCAAAAATCTGAAAATAATTCGAACCAAAATTTAAAAATATCTGAAATCTTTGATCCCGAAAACCCGAAATCCAAACAAATCCGAACCGAACCCGAATGGATACCCCAAAGCCCACCCCTAGTCACTATTATATAACATATATATGTCATCATATAATTAATAGTATTTTATATGTACCATCATAAAAGTAGTCATATAATTAATAGTATTTTATATGTTTCATCGTATAAATAATAATATATAATATTTTTAAAATTTAATGTGAAATATAAAAACCATAATTTAAGTTGGTATATGAAATTGGACTTTTTATTGTATTTTTCTTATATATATATTGAAAACATTATTTTAATAATGGTTATTGGAAAATATTTTAGTAGAAATATTTTTTTGAATATATGTATATTTTAAATCAATTTTTGATATAAATCAACTTTAAATTATTATTTTGATTTGAAATATGCATATAAATTTTAAATTTTAATTTATGATTATTTTAGACAAAAAAATGCTTGTAGATAGTTAGATTAGTCAATTTACGTATATTTTAAAGTTTGCTCAAATAGACAGTTTATGATAATATAATGGACTTTCAATTTTTTCATTATTAACATAAACCTATTTTTTTTCTCTTAATATACTGTTATCTATGTTTCCAAACAATATTATATTTTTTATACTACTATTCATGTTTCCAAACAATTTTTTTTTTAAACTACTATCCATATTTCCAAACAAATTACATTAAGACTACTATTCAAGTTTTCAAACAATCTCAATGTGTACTTCAGTTTTAATAATATAGATAACCATTTGAAACATTTCACATATGTAGTCATGATATTATTAAAGTGGGTGAGATTTATTTAAATTTTAAAAGATATTATTTGGGTGCTATATAATAGGAGATAGTTAATAATATTTAGTTGTATACAATAAGTTGGACTAAAAAATAAATAGGTGCAGCAACTTTGTGTAAGTAGATTTTTTAAGACTTCTTCCTTTTTAATAGTATTGATATATCAAACAATTATGATCACGTAATGTGGTCGAGTGGTAGAAAGACAAATTTGAAATACTAATATATTTCAAATTCCATTTACTTGATATGTAAAATTAAATTAAATTTATTTTTAGATATTTACACGGATATGACTTTTTGTTTATGGCATATTTGCATATCCAAAAAGAGATTCTTATAAGTGGAATGTACTTTGTATTAAAAAATAGTTTGATTTTTTATAAGTTTGAGATACTTATATATTAAACAAAAAAAAAGAGAAAGAAAAAGGAAGAAAAAATAGTGGACGTTGGATCCTATGGAATTCAAATGATTACGGGCGGCACAATAAAAGCTTTCGAGATTGCTTTTTAACATTTTCTAACTGGCGGACCAAATAATATTCACTAATCACAAAAGATTTGTATAATCTTTTGGAACGTATTGGGTCTTATAAACACACGATGTTTTCGGGGGAAACATACAAACTAGCTTGAAAGATACCAGTACGTTTATATTCATTACTTATATCTATTTTAATTCATTTATATTTGTCCATCATCATAATATTATCAGGTTAGTCGTAAAAGTAATTTAAAATCTATAAGTCAATCATCACAGTTCACAGATTTGTGAACAGTATTATCTTTATCTTTACATAATTTATTAAACTACAAAGTTATATCATAATGGTTATAAGGTCAAACAATATTCTAACAGTACAGTCATATCATATGATTATTTCAAACAAGGGAAACAAATGTGAAAATAAAAAGAAAAACTAGCTGTCGTGATGTAGAAGTATTGTTAAAAGAGAAAAAGGCTTGATGTAGAAGTTTCTGAGTTCAAATATAACAAAAGTAGTTAGGCGTGACAAGATTGTGAATCAATTAAGTTCTTTATTTTTACTTTGTTCTGTGCTTTTGTCGCAAAGCAATCAATTAGGATTAGGACATTGAGATTAAAACAAAAGGAAGAAGTAAATAAGTATTAATGACCGCAAGAATGCTTTGCTTGTTGGTCGCATGGTCCATTCTTTTCCACCATTTGCGCATGAATCTCACGTCCGTTTTGGTTAACCTTAGATTACGCATTTATGTGTGCGCCCCAAATACATAATTGTGGAAGTATTTAGGAGTATGACCAAACTTTTCTAGGAAACTAAATGATTGTCAAGACTGAATACTAGATTTACAGGTTGAGTTTTACAGGTTGGTTTTTTAAATAAGGAAAGTGCGCTTTGATGGTGATTTAGGAGATGACTAGGGGTTATTTTGTTTTTGGCGGCTGCTAGTGCATCAATGGAGTTACCACCGGTGGCTCCGCCTCTCCCGATGGTGGAACCTCCACTACTGGTGATAAAGGACAGCTTGTCGGATTCAAATTTGACAGAAAAAAAAATCTTACGTCTCTGCAGTACAAAACAAGCAAGTTTTGGTAAGCTATGAAGTTCATGTTGATCAAAATCCCGGAAGAGTTCATCAAAAAGTCGGTTCTGCTTTGGGATAACTTCCTCCAGGGGAGGTTCCTGGATACCACTCTTCATGTAGCGAAGATCCACATCCTTGTTAACAAGATATGGCCTTTGGGTGACAAAAACATTCGAATTGATGTTTTTGCAGTAAGCGACACAGTTGAGAAGTTTCGTATATGTGATGCTTATACGAGGGGGCATACACTAAGAAGAGGAATGTGGAACATTGTGGGTATCCCGATAATGATCTCCAAGTGGGCACTTGTTGATGATCTC
Organism: Brassica napus; assembly: GCF_020379485.1. NCBI lineage: Eukaryota > Viridiplantae > Streptophyta > Magnoliopsida > Brassicales > Brassicaceae > Brassica > Brassica napus. The sequence goes on from NC_063434.1 coordinate 15,890,956, forward strand.
CAAATGGGCACCCATTGATGAAGAAGAGGAAGAACCAGAATCAAATTAATGCCAATGTGGATCACATTGAAAAATGTCCCCCATCGGATGTACTCTTGGGAAGGTCCCGGTTTCATCTCTACTGCTGTGGGTAAACCAGTAAAAGATTCACCCAGAAACAGAGTTATGCTCAAATTTTGAGTAGGCAAAGGTATTTGTGAATGCGGATATGACCAAGGAGTTACCCAAAATTCACTGGTTTCGATCTAAATATGGTATTGTTGCAGTCGTAGAATTCATATACCCTTGGCTACCCTCAAGGTGTAGTATATGTTCCATATGGGGACACAAAACAAAAGAATGCACCACTAAAGGAGTGAACATTGTGGTAACATAACAAGAGGACGTAATGGCTGAGGTTAAGGAGAAGGAGATAGGGAAACAATTAAAAGAAACAAAGCAAGATGCACTGGTTTCAAACTCAAACGTTGAGTCTCAAGATGGACATGATGTATCAATGCGGGAAACATAGCAAAAGGCTCTGGTTTCAAACTCAAATTTTGAATCTCAAGAGGGACATGATGAATGGGTGTGGGAAACAGAGCATGAAAATAAGGTCCTAGAAGAGTAGGAACAAGAGTCTTCGGGGTTCACTGAAAATAAAGTAATCCAAAAAGAGATGGGGCAGGAATTAGAGAAAGAGGTTAAAGTGATTGTCTCCAACACCTGGACTCAAGCTTCACCTGGTAAAACATGTCGTCACGCTGACAATATAATTCGAAGTTCACCAATAGTCACTTCTCCAACAAGAGTTTACTTATTGGCAAATGAGGATGATTCACAAGTCGAGGATTCTAATCAATCCCGTGAACTGGATATAGAGGACAGAGAAGAGGGTGAAATAGTCACTAAAAAAGAGGACAGGTCAAATCCAGTCGGTCAGGAGTCACACCATCAGAACCATTCCTCTAGACCAGTAAAATCACGTAAGAAGTATGATTTTAGAGAATAGTCTTCCCATTCATTCCCAAGTTGATCCTTCTTCTTCTTCCTAGGTATTGAGAGATTAACGGTAGATTAGAGAAGGTTAAGGGAGATTTGTAGAGAGATTAGATAGTAATCATGTTTAAGAGTGTTTAAGAATCATCATGAACAAGAAAGAGAGTCTAGAGAGATAATCCCAAACTACTTAATTATTAATCTGATCAGAGTTTACAATATATACGAGGAGGCAACACTAGGATGAGAGTTTTATAAAGAGGCACTATTACAAGATATAAGATTTGCTTTAATTCAAACCATCCAATGAGCTTCTTTCTTGTGCATAAAGCTCATTTTGCTTTATCCAGCTCTTCTCCAGCCTGTCACACGCGCCTCCTCTTCCTTTGCAACGGTCTGATGCCTTCGCTAAGGGAATAGGGCTTCTCTTCTTCATCCAAAGTTACTCGGGTAACTAGTATAACTAGTATACTAGTATAACTAGGGTAACTTTGGTTTAACTTTTGCAAGTTACTCGGATAACTAGTATTACTACACCATGTACGGTCTCTTCATCATACTCAACTCCTCATGTATTTCTCTTCTCATATATTGATCTCATCTCAACACTCCCCCTCAAGTTTAGCTTTGTGAAAAGCCATGAGATTTTTCTCATTAAAAACCTCACCAAGAAAAACCCATTGGGACAAAACCTTGATGAGGGAAAAAGAGTAAAAACCTCATGACTTAGGGGATCAGCTCCTTCTCTTCCCAAGATCTATGAGTCCCAATCTGATGTGAATGGACTCCATAGTCTTTTGTCTTGCTGCCTTGGTGAACACATCTGCCAACTGATCTTCACTTCTTGTATAACATGGCAAGATCACTCCCAAGACTATCATATGCCTCACCTTGTGGCAGTCTACTTCAATGTGCTTTGTCCTCTCATGAAACACTGAGTTTGTAGCAATGTGAATAGCCGCCTGATTGTCACAATGCATAGTAATTGGTGTTGCTTGCTCAATCTCAAGGGCCTAAGGATCCCTTTGATCCAAACCAACTCGTTGGTAAGCTTCAGCATAGCTCTATACTCAGCTTCAGCACTAGAGCATGATACAACCTTTTGCTTCTTACTCTTCCAAGTAACCATATTTCCTCCAATGAAAGTGCAGTAGCATGTTGTAGACCTTTTGTCTGCTTTATCACCAGCCCAATCAGCATCACAATAATCCACAACTTCAGTGCTTTTCCATGCGCCAGTGATGCTCTTTTGGAGCTTGCATATGCTGGCTCACTTGATTCACAGCAAAAAAAAATGTCTGACCTAGTGATGGTCAAGTATATCAGCTTCCCCACAAGCTTCCTATACAGCTTTGGATCATGGAACAGCTTGCTGTCTTCAATCTCCCCCTCACGTGAAACCTTGTACCCATCCTCCATGGGCATCTTGGCTGTTCTTCCTCCATAGGCACCCGCATCCTTCAAGAGATACAATGCATACTTCCTTTATGAGATAAATAACCCTTCCTTGGATCTGCACAGTCCCAAGAAAGTACTTTATCTCTCCCAAATCCTTTATATCAAATACTGATTTCAGAAACTCCTTTGTGGCTCGGATTCCTTACTTATCACTGCCTGTTATGATGATGTCATCCACATACACAAGCAAAAAGATGATGCCTGAGGGAGTATTGAGGGTAAAGAGAGTGTGATCAAGCTCAGACTTCCTGAAGCCTCTACCATTCAATGTTGTGCTTAGCTTATTGTACCATGCTATAGGTGATTGTTTCAATCCATAGATGGCTTTCTTCAGTCTAAGAACATTTCCTAGCTTCACCATTCCTTCAAGACCCGGAGGTGGTAGCATATAGACTTCATCTTCTAGCTCTCCTTGGAGGAAATCATTCTTCACATTCATTTGCCAAAGATCCCACCCAAGGTTGATTGCAACTGATAGTACAATCCTAATGTATGGAGCTTTGCAACATGTGCAAAAGTATCAATGTAATCCTCTCCATAGGTTTGTGTGAAACCTCTTGCTACCAGCCTTGTCTTACGCCTATCAATCTTCCCATTAGGTAAATACTTGATGGTTAAGATCCACTTGCATGACACAGCTCTCTTCCCCTTAGGCAACTCACTCTCAAACCATGTATCATTTCTAATCATGGCATCAGCCTCATCATTGACTGAATCCCTCCACTCTTGAATCAGCATTGCTTCTTCATAGCTTGTTGGCACATAGCTTTCATCTAAGCTGACCATAAAGGAGTAGTGCTCTTACGGAAACTCAGCAAAGGAGCACACAGCTTGGGAAGGATGTTCCACAGCCTGGGCATTGTAGCACACTCTCGTGTTTACCCAGTTTCTCGTGTTTGCCCAGCTGGAAGCATCCCTCTTTACCCGTGTGCTTCTTCTGAAAGGAACTTCTACTTGTTCCTCAACGGCTTCTTCTTGTATTTGGATTTCTTCTCCGGCTTCCTGACCTTCATTCTGAACTTCTCTTACTGATTCATCTCCACTTTGGACAGGAGAATCTGAGCCTTGATCTTCTAGACCTCCAACTTCTTCTGAGCCTTGATCTTTTAACCCTTCAGGTTCAGATTCACTTCCCCCCTCATGTTCAAAGTGGGATGGTTCTTCAGCGGCCACTTGAATTGGCTCTTCACGTCTGCTCTGATCCTAGGACACACCAATACCGAGTTCTTCTGGTATGTTTCTCAAACTAGCAACTCTATCTGATGGTTGAGAAATCCCTTCAAGCTCCTCCCAATTCTTCTCTTCATAATACCCTTTATCTTCCATGAACTTCACATCCCTAGACACCAAAACTCTTCTAGCAGTGGGATCAAAGCACTTGTATCCCTTTTGAGATGCGGAATAGCCAATAAGCATAGCCTTGGTGCTCTTTGCTTCAAGTTTGTTTCTCATCTCACCTGGCACCAGTACATAGCACACACACCCAAATGTCCTCAAGTGATCCAGAACTGGTCGACTCTTGTTGAGTACCTCAAAAGGAGACTGATCCTCTAGGCTTTGGTTGGTATCCTATTGATCAGATAGCAAGCAGTTATCACAGCATCACTCCAAAATCTCTTAGGGACATTCTTGTGGAACATCATTGAACGGGCCACTTCCATGAGGTGTATGTTCTTCCTTTCAGCAACTCCATTCTGTTGTGGAATGTAAGGACATCTAATCTGATGTTGAATCCCATGTTGAGCTAGGTGATCTTTGAATGTGTGGCCTATGTATTTCCCACCATTATCTAACCTGAAAATCTTAATCTTGGCATGATAATGGTTAGTAACATAGCTTTGAAATTTTTAAATGCATCAAGAACCCTATATTTTGTTTTAATGAGTGTTAACCAGGTGTATATGGATTTTTCATCAATGAATGTGACATAATACTTATAATCATCCCTAGATAAACAAGGTGCAGTCCAAACATCAGAGTGAATCAAATCAAAGCAATTCTCATAAATAGTGAATGATCTTTGAAACAGAGTCCTACAATGTTTTTCCAAATACATGCCTCACAATCATTATTTTTAAAGATGACACCTGGTAACATAGTGCTTAAAGCCCTAACATGTGGATGTCCAAGTCTAGCATGCCTCAATGCATCTTTACTTAAAGAAGAAACATAACTAAATGAGAAACAAGAACTAGATATGGGACTAAGATCTTCAAGCATATAAAGGTCTCCTTTGGTTGCTCCTTGCCCAGTCAACTTACTGCTCTTAATATCCTGAAACTTAACATCATTAGGACTAAAGATAACATTGAAGATTAGTAGTGCATCTTTTGACAGATAAAAGATTATAAGTAAACTCAGGAATGAAAAACGCTTTAGAATCCTTATTAAACAATTTCAGTTTACCAATTCCTCTAATAGGAATTCTATCTCCATTAGCAATCATAACATGTCCATGAGCAGGTTCTATGTCTTTAATCAGGTTATTATCACTAATCATATGATGAGATGCACCAGAATCAATGATCAAAGGTTTATGCATGTTTCTAGTAATCTCAGTTCTTCACGGTTCATTTTGTTTTATCAGGTTTCCTAGTAATCCTAACAACCTACTAGTTATACTAGGTTTACTAGCTGCCGTGTACGAGCTTCTCAAAGTGTCTAGTAATTTATCAGCATTACTAGTTATACTAGGCTCACTAGCGGTAGTGTAAGAGCTTTTAAAAATGTCTAGTATCTTATCAGCAGTACTAGGCAATGTATGAGAAGCATATGAGTATCCAAGGATGTTTCCGAGAGTGTTACCAGACTCCTTAAGAGCTTTGAAGAAGGCTTCAAGATCAGCTCTCTTGAACACCTCCTGATCCATACCCTTTCCACTCAGTTGATGAGACGCCAAGGCTCTACCTTCACTTTCACCCACCTTAGCGCCTGAGCCAGCTCCGGATGAACCAGCACCATTTGCTTCAGCTGAAAGATGAGCCTTTGCTTCCCTATCCTTGTTGAACTTGCTTGGCCTGAGATGGGGATGTAGGATCCAACACTCACTCTTCTTGTGACTGGTCCTGTTGCAATGCTCACAGCTTCCCTCATACTTCTCATACTTCCTTCCTGAGCCTCTGTATGCAGCCTTGTTTTCTTGCATCTCCTCTGCTTGATGAGCCACAGTGAGCTCACCCTTGCCTCCAAATAGGCCAAGAGACCCCTCCTCCTTCTGAAGTTGCACGCATACTTCCTCCATGGATGGTAGGTTAGGCGATCTCAAGATGTGTTTGATAACATCCTTGTAGCAGGATCTAATGTCATCAACAGCCCAAACACTTGATCTTGTTCTCTCCTTTCCATAAGAGCTGTTTGATCAGTGGTGTTAGGTCTTAGATTTTCAAGTTCAGACCATAGTGATCCAAACTTTCCCATGTGATTGGTGAGCTCTCCTCCATCTTACTTCATGGAGCTCTCTTCAGCTCAAACACACGGCTGATGTTGGAGACATTTCCAAACGTCTTTAAGAGAGTCTCCCACAAGTGTTTGGGAGTCTCACAGTAGCTGTAAGCTTCAAGCAGTGGGACATCAAGAGATCCTTGCAGCACGGAGAGCACCATCAAGTTTTCTTGTACCCATTTCTTTGCTTCAGCCTTGGTGCGAGTCTTTTCCTGTTCACCTTCTTCATTTTCTTTGGCCACTGGCTCCAGAACATCATCAGTGATGTGGTTCCACAGCCCTAGCCTAACAATGGAAGTCTTCACCAATCGAGACCACATGAGGTAGTTTGAACCCCCTTTCAACGCAACCGGGACAATAACAAGCTTGCTGAAGTTGTCTCTTGTCTGACTTAGAAATGACCAGAAAGCTTCAACCTTGCAACTCACCTGAAGAACACACCGTAGCAGACTCCAAGAACACACGATCTCAAAGAACAGCACTGAAGAACTCAGCTTAATCACACACAGCTTCACGGACACTCAAGAACACAAGAGTAAGACACAAGAGATATAGAAAGAAAAAATGGAACGAGGTTTCTCAATACCAAAGCCAACCTGGCTCTGATACCATATGATTTTAGAGAATATAGTAGGTACTGAGAGATTAAAGGTAGATTAGAGAAGGTTAAGGGAGATTTGTAGAGAGGTTAGATAGTAATCATGTTTAAGAGTGTTTAAGAATCATCATGAACAAGAGAGAGAGTTTATAGAGATAATCCCAAACTACTTAATTATTAATCTGATCAGAGTTTACAATATGTATGAGGAGGCAACACTAGGATGAGGGTTTCATAAAGAGGAACTATTACAAGAGATAAGGTTTGCTTTAATTCAAACCATCTAAAGAGCTTCTTCCTTGTGCATAAAGCTCCTTTTGCTTTATCCAGCTCTTCTCCAGCCTGTCACACGCGCTTCCACTTCCCTTGCAACGGTCTGATGCCTAGATAAGGGAATATGGCTTCTCTTCTTCATCCAAAGTTACTCGGGTAACTAGTATAACTAGTATACTAGTATAACTAGGGTAACTTTGGTTTAACTTTTGCAAGTTACTCGGGTAACTAGTATTACTACGCCATGTACGGTCTCTTCATCATACTCAACTCCTCATGTCTTTCTCTTCTCATATATTGATCTCATCTCAACAAAAAGCAGAGTTCGAAATCAGTTGCCTTGCCGACTAAGGATCATAATTGATATCACTCAAATTACCCTAATGAGTGACTTTTACTCTCTCAAATAAGAGGTTCAATTGTAGTACTTAGGGATCGAATCCACTGAGACTCTAGGATTACACAATAGATTTGTAGTTTTCAAATTAAAGCTAGATAATTATGATTAAAGCATTAAATGAAGCTAAAATTTGGTGAACAAGGTAGTTGTTCAGTTGATTGATTTTAGGTTTTAAGCAATTTAGGAAATACGCTAGATTTAGGCATAATCTTGGGTATGATAAGTATGCAAACTTATTGAGTTATCAAGGATTTATAAATAATGATTGTTCTCGAACTCAAACTTAAGTTATAATCTATCAACTTTCGTTTGTTTAGATTATCTAATGTCTAGATCTCAGATTTCAACTTTCGTTTGTTAATCATGAGAAAGTGTCGATGGACGTTTTATATGAATATCGATCGATACACCTTTCAAAACGTCGAACGACACAACTGTCATTACATTGATCGATGTTTCTTCCAGCAAGCTTTACGAATGGGTCTGATTGGTTCTCTAATCTCCTAGACTAACTTTCGTGTGTATCTAGTTAATTAGATCATACTAGTTTAGTTTCAGATAACAGATCAAGCTTCCGCTTGCGCCAATTACTCATAAGATCTAAATTTAGGGTGATCAAGCCTAAACTTAGCGATAAGAACAACTAGATGAAGAACTATTTTAATTTCCTAACACATATTCATTTCAGCGATACATAAATCAATCTTTAAAAAACCTAAACCTAACAATAAGATTACTCAAAACATATTCATAAGAAACATTATGATGGTCTGAATAATACTTAAAACAAAGATGAAAAGCAAACAACTAGAGTAAGAAACAAAGGGGACTTCAAGATTCTTCTCTTGTATGAAGTTCAAATCTCTCACTCCAATCCTAAGCTCTCTTCTCTAAGTGTAGAGATGTCTGCCTCCAAAAGTTATCTATCTTTGAAAGTCTATCTCTAAGTAAAACATAAAAAACCCTAATAAATAGCCTAACATGTGGCCATGAACTTATGGTGCAAATCTTGGAATTTCTGGGTAAAACTCGTAATTTCCATAAATCATTATTAAACTTTGCGGATGGATCGCCGTTGATTGGCGGTGATAGTGATCCGTCGATCGATGTTTTCTTCAATAATCGACTCCGTCTTCATGTTTTCAGCAATATTTTCATAAAAGCTCCAAAATATCCCAAAATCACCATTATACTCCAATGGGTACCTAAATCTGTAAATACTCTAAAAAGATCCCAAAATGCATAAAGTGGGTAAAAATGGATAAAAGCCATGTCATATCAACTCCTCCAGACTTATCATTTTGCATAAAGTGGGTAAAACCGGTTGAAAAAGGTTTGGAAAACAGCAGGGATTCACAAAATCTAAAACTACTACTCCCACTTCTGCAAATATGATAGATAATTGCTTATGCAAATATGATAGATAGAAATGAATCATTACTAACCTTGGATAATTCAATGTACTACACTCTAGTTTAGTCACCATATATCACACGACTCCACTGATAGTGCCTGACATATCCCTCTACTGACCTCATTTCAACATAAAGTAAATGTGTAAGCTACATCTAGGGAGTATCGATCAAAGGACACATGTAATCAACTCAAACAAGTATCTTGACCTACAAATAACCCTTTATGGCTTTTTCTCTTTTCTCCTTTTATAATATATATTTGGGACCTTCGTAGTTACTTTGATGATCTTTAATACATGCACAATCAAACATTTTGAAAGAACTCGGGTCCAAAAGAAGACATGTTATGAGGCCGGGTGCTCTTTTCTTTTGTGGTTTTGATGCTTTCCGAGGGTGTTATCTGAACCCATCTGAATAAGAACTCCAGATCTGAAAGGATACATCATACACCTGATCATGTGGGTGCTGTTTCTTGACAAAGATTTTCTAAAGATAGAAATCTACCAGAAATAGAGCTTCATCTCTTTTGACACCTTCCGGTTTAATTTACTTACTAGACATAGATGCTACAGTACATACATATGTATATAATGTTGAGAATGATGATGTAAACTAAGCCTAACTGATAAGTTGGACAGAGTATACGTTCGGGGAGGAACAAAGCCGAAAGAGACGTTGGAGAATAGTGAAGAGTGACGTGGCATAAGAATTCAAATAAATAACGGCAGAGACTTTGCTTGAGTTAGAGTCTTTCTATCTCTTTGTATTTTCAAATTGTATAAAGTCAGGTTGTGACTGTTAGATGAGGTAGCTTGTAGATTTGAGTTGAGTCTCACGACTTGAGGAGTGTATTGTCTGGGTGAGGCCATCGGTTTCTCAGATTCAAATCTATAGGTGAAATCGTTATCGAATTGTACTTTGAGAGAATGAAATACATTGAGGATTGGGTTTACATACGTTTCTATACATTTACAGTGCTTAAACCTTATTGATATACCATAGATTTGAACCATTTTCACCCATGATATAAGTATTTTACTATATATACTATATATTCTATCCAATTGGGTATGTTTTCAGGTTCAGAAGTATCTTGGAGTAAAGTCATGATTATGGAGCATTTAGGAGCTTAAATGAGATTTCATCCGAGCTGACCATTAGAGGTCGATACAAAGGAGAGACAATCGATCGATGCACATCCAGTGTCGTCGATCGATACAGAAGAGACGCCTTGACGATTGAAGATTATGATTGATCGATGTACATCCTGTACCATCGATCGATGTACATCCTGTACCATCGATCGATGCCGAGACGCGGACGCGCGACCTAGTTGCAGCCGACTTTAAACCCAAGACTTCACCAAATTACAAGAATACCCCTTACGAGTTTTTAACCTAATAGATTATATACTTGCCTAAGTATTTAGAGGCAGGAAAGTTTTTCAGCCACCTTTTGTGTTTTCTTATTTAGAGAAGAGAGTTTTAGGAGAGAAGATCATAGAGAGATTGTGACTGGAACTCCATTTGATTCATCTATTCTATTCTATGCAGTTTTCATGTACATTTTGTGTCATGAAATGCTTAGCTATGGCTGAGTAGTTCACTTGTTAGATCCAGGGTTCAGATAGGTTAGAGGGATTAACCCCAGCTATAGATTGCTAAGTTGTGGTATTTATTGATAGATCGATCTTAATGCTTGTTCTAGATTAGCTACCTAGAATACTGAATCTAGGAATCTGCATGAGTCAAGTAACCTTGACCATCCTGTCCTGAATCTAATCTGTCAGACTAGAAGATAGGAAAAAGGCTACCGCTGAACCAGGAAGCTAGTGTTCATTATCAACTTGCGCCTAGGGCTTAACTAGAAGCATCGATCGATACTGTCTTCTGACAATCAATCGATTTTGCGAAAGGTGTATCAATCGATGTCCCTATAGGGCCATCGATCGACACTTTCTTGTGGTCAATAAACGACAGTTGAGATCCATGATCTAGTTAGTTAACCAGTGAAACATTGCCATTGCTGATCACTGTGTTAAGGGGTTGAGTTCTAACATATCATGCAAGCAACTGATAGGCATCTATAGGATTATAATCTCCAACACCTGAATAGAAACCCTGCATCTAATATCTTTCCAATAAGTTACACCCCCAATCATCTTGTTAGTCGAGCAATAGACTTGCTCATTTAGGATTGCTATTTACTTTTAGACCAATAAACTACAAAACTTTAGAATTAATAATCATCTAGATTTAATAGGTTTTCTAGCTCCTTGTGGATTCGATCCCTAAGTACTACAATTAAACCTCTTATTTGAGAGAGTAATTCACTCCTTAGGGTAATTTGAGTGGTATCAAATTTGGCACCGTTGCCGGGGAGCTTTGATCGCCTTTAGATTTAGTATTATTAGTTCTTTTCTTTTTCTTTACCCCCATTCTGACACAAAAATCTTTTCTTGTCTTTGCAGGTGCATGTTCAGCAGTACCAGAAGCAACAAGGAAAAATACATGCTATTCTCAGAAGATCGTGCTCACCTGGAACGCACGATCCACAAAGATCAACGTTCTACATCGCTCGACGCAGAAGCTTTTACGTCGACCGATACTTGCACCCAAACTTCGACCGACACCCGACCTTCACCGTCGACCGATATACCTCGTTCGACATCGACCGATACAACACCCCGTTCATCGATCGATCCTCAGTCGCAAAACATGGTTGCGGTTGTTATTCTCAAACAAGATGAGAATGGAAACCTGTATGACCAGGATGGTCATCTGCGTAATGCAACATGTCAGAAACTAGACGCTCAGGGGACTGTAATCCCTGATGCTGATGCTACAGGAGCTGCTCAACCTGTAGAAGAGGCTGCTCAACCAAAGGCACTGGCCGACTACAATCGTCCAGACGAGTACTACACCAACCGATCAGCCATTCGCCTTCCAGAGATTCAGAAGGAGAATTTTGAGGTGAAGCCTCAATACTACACACTCGTATCGCAGCTACCCTAGTCTAGGTTACCGCACGAGCATCCTATGGACCATCTGGAAAGGTTCGAGGATCTAATCGCTGCTATCCGTATGGTTAGAGTCCCTGAAGACTACCTAATGTGCAAGCTCTTCAAGTATACTCTGACTAGAGAGGCGATGCACTGGCTTAAGCAGCTACCTGCAGGATCTCTAACATCCTGGGCCGACATCAAGAATGCTTTCTTGCGAAACTTCTTTGATGAGGCACGCGCTGAAGACTTGAGGAGCAAAATTGCTACATTCGCGCAGGAGACTGGGGAGTCTTTTAAAGATGCGTGGATCAGATTCAAGTTCTTCCAGCGTGACTGTCCACACCACGGATTCAATGAAGTGCAACTGTTGAGCACTTTCTTCAGAGGTATCGTCTTCAGGTATCAGATGGCTCTTGATACAGCTAGCTAGGGAAACTTCAACACTAGGAATCCGGTGGAAGCTGTGAGACTGATAGAAAATCTGGTAAACTGCAGCAGCACCAAGAACACTGACTTTGAGAGGAAGAATTCTGTTGCATCCCTAGGAAAGGAATAGATGGACAAATTTAGAGCAAAGTTATATGTGGTTCATGAGCTTCTTAGGAAGCAGGTCTTCTCAGCTGAAGGAGAAGTAGCTGTAGACATGGAAGGAGAGGAAAATGTGAACTACATTGGAGGAACTGGATTTTAGAGGTCTGGAAACCAGGGAGGAAACATAAACTTCTATGGCAATGGTCAGAGGAGTAACCAGAGTTCACAGTTCCATAAACCTTTCAGCAACAACAGCAGAAGCTATGGAAACTCATACTACCAGAATCCACCACCACAGACTCAGGAGAGCAAGATTGAATCGATGCTTGACAGAGTTCTGGAAGGACAACAACAATTCACTGTGGATTTCAATGGGAAGATAGATTCCGTCTACAACAGTCTGAACATAAAGATTGAGACCTTAGGGACTCAGGTGAGGAAGCTTGAAATGCAAGTGGTTCAGACTGCAGACACTGTAAAGAGGCAGGAGGCGTTGGCTAGAAAGGCAGGAGTTGAGAAAGCAAAGCACCACGTGAATGTCATTTTAGATGATGATTTCCGACAAGAGGTGAAGCATGAGAAGCTTGGAGAAGGAGACTTCGAAGTTGAAAGCTCCATGAGCTTCGGCGGATCCCAATGATGTCGACCGATGTCAATGGATGCACATCGATCGACAGACCATGACGAAGTTCGATCGATAGATTTCGCTGGACATCGATCGACGTCATCTGCTGAAACGACTGCGGAGTGTAGTGCAGTTCGAATCATGACTCATGAGGAATTCGCAGAGAAACACCCTCACCCACCCTCCCCTTTCAACGTTAAAATCGATCGACAGCATGAGCCAACCATCGATCGACAAAGAGAAACCGTCATCGATCAACCTACCTCACCCCCGATCGATCGACAGGCACCTCTCACCCACCGAGTGCGATTACCATCAATCGACAGTAACCGAATCAACGCACTCCGACCACCACCTAAACCTTTAGCAAACCCACCAGAACCAACACCCAACCAGAGCCTATACAAGATGATGAGGCAACTGAGGGAAGAGTGTGAAGGAAAAGGAAGGAGAAAACTCCTAAGAACCTTACGAGGGAAGCTAATGAGAAGGAGATGAATGGTTTCACTAAGAGAGTCCTCAGAATCCCAGTGGAGAAACAGTTTGATGAAGTTTACTTTACACACCGGTTGTGGATGTTCTTCAGGGAGACTAAGGAAACTAAGAAAACATTAGGAGAATGTTTCCTCATGTCAAGGAAAGGATGAAACTAAGGATCACATTGAAGAAGAAGAGTGATGCTGGAAAGTTTGCAATACCATGTATGGTAAAAGGTATTGAATTTCCCCATGCACTTTGTGACACAGGAGCATCAGTCAGTATCCTACAAAAGGTTATGGCAGACCAGCTGGGTCTGAAAATAGAGCCTTCATCAGAATCTTTTACCTTCGTGGACTTTTAGAAAGGAGCTCAGGAGGCATCATAAGAGACCTTAAGGTACAGATTGGTAATGCCCTTGTCCCGTAGATTTTCATGTCCTGGACATCAAGCTTAACTAGAACTCTTCACATCTGCTTGGAAGAGCTTTCCTAGCTACATTAGGAGCTGTATGTGACATGAACACCAACAGATTGTGTCTGACACTGATAGATCCAGACGTACACTATGACCTAGTTCGAGTTGTGAGACAACATGTCAACGTCGTGGAGCTTGGGAATGAGCTTGGCTACATTGCAGCATGCCATTGTGGAGCAGAGTACGAAACCGAGTACTCGGAATCGCTTGACACTTACACTGTCACATCGATCGATTCATATGAGTCACCGATGATCGATGAAAGCTATCCAATATCGCTCGACGGGAGGCAACCGGTAGACTACTCCACATCCCTAGATCAGTATTATCCAGACTTTGCCTTTGAACAACCCAACAAGAACAGACGTGATGACTATTCAATAGGCAGTTGGGCAGACAGTGGATTCCATGAAAGCTTTGCAGTGGAAACTGTGATTCTTTTATCAAATGAGGATCCTACTGAGGAGTATGATGAGGATCACTGGAAGGAAAGAGATACAGAGATTGCTCTGCAGGATGAAAGATATTCAACAAATCCCTTCAACAACACGCCTACACCATCGATCGACGGAGTCTACTCAGCATCGATCGATTCCCACCCTCATCCAGCAAAACAATTATCTTCATCGATCGATATGCCACCGGGTACATCGATCGATATTAAAGCCGCCGCCTCAGAAAAACAAGGAGGGAATATTCCAATTCCTATCTCAAATAAGTTTAACAAAACCTATATAAGGAGTTCTGCACCCCAGAATACTTCTCATGAAACAGAAGCAGGAAATATGAGTGCTCCAACAAATCAATCAGAAGGAACATCCAGGAAGAGCATTCAATCCAAAAACCCTAATTCAGCAGAGAAACGTCTACCATCGATCGATACATCAGTATCAACATCGATCGATTCTCATTCTAAACCTCAACTTTCTTTATCTTCTAAGAATATAAGTATTGATTACGACTTTCTATTGCGTGATGAATTTGGTATTTTCAGGGACCAAGATGGCAATGCAAGAGCTACGGATGGAAAGATTCTACAAGTATCCAGAGAGGACATAGCAGATATCATTCAGCTGACCAATGGAGCAGACTACTTGTTTACGCAGCAACGCAGCATCCCAAACAACAATCCAACTGTTCCAGACGAATTTCCAAAGGCCACAACAACATGAATTGGTTCACACAAATCGTGCAAACCTGCTGGCCAAGCATCGATCGATGAGGTTGCTTATACATCGCTCGACAGGTTAACACCAACGTCGCTCGATAAGGAACCTCTGCCATCGATTGATAGATGTTACGAATGTGGACGTCGCGCTTATGACAACTTTGGAGCCAGAAAGTTCAGATGGGAACAAAAAGACAAATATGGAGTCTACAGAGACGAGTCTGGACATGCAAGGAGCGCAACTGGTGATATGATTCCTGTTACCAAGGATGACATCATGAAAGTTCTGGAGAGAGCATCCCTATTTGGAGAGGAAACATATGTCTTGCAGAACCAGCCACTTCTCACACACCAACAACACTGACACCAATAACACTGGCACCAGAGATCAACACCAAGGAGGAGATCAATGAAATGGTGACTGGTATTTGTGGAGCTCAGGAAAATCTAGGAGATGAACTCAGGACATTGGTAGATGACACTTATCAACCTTTGGACAGAGGCTACAATCAGCTTTTCAGGTGTATGACAGAGATGAGGACAGATATTGAGAGTATGCAGCACAAACTTGAGAAGGAAGCTACGGCATCAACATCGATCGACGCCAACAAAGCAACATCAATCGACGTCAAGCCACATACATCCCAGATTCCTACAGAACCGAAAAGTTTGGCATAGAAGAAGGATGAATGGGAGATCGCATACATCAACACG
This sequence comes from Brassica napus, assembly GCF_020379485.1. Classification (NCBI taxonomy): domain Eukaryota; kingdom Viridiplantae; phylum Streptophyta; class Magnoliopsida; order Brassicales; family Brassicaceae; genus Brassica; species Brassica napus. The sequence continues at coordinate 15,906,515 of NC_063434.1, forward strand.
AGGATTAGCGACGTCTACGACCCTCTCAACAACAATGTGGACTGGTTAAGCACAAAAAATTGATCTGCTACAGCAAGAGTTGGACACCATTCGCGAGAAGGATCCAACACCAGTCACATCGATCGATGTCACCTACATCGTATCGATCGATGTCACCTACATCGCATCGATCGATGAAAAGTTCACAGCAGTGGAAGATAAGTTGAAATCGTATGAGGATATGCACGGCAGTTTCAACTCACCTATCATGCAATACTTAGACACCTTGTCTACACAGATGATTAATGTCCAGAAGGACATTGGTAAGCTTAATGATCAATGTTGGGGTCAAAATCGGTCACGACGGAATCAATGTCTGAAAATCTGCAAAAATTCGGCATGAACGTTTTTAAGAAAAGAAATCTTCGTAAAGAAATTTTTACGAAGAGTCTTGCGGTAAAATCTTGTTCAAATCTCAATCGAACCACTAAATATTGATTATTCAAAGGCAACAGACACATATCTAAACCAGCCATGGACGAGCTCGAATATGGCGATCGGACCATGGACAAGCCAAGCACGATCACTACGCAGCGACCAAGCATGCACACTGCTCGGTCGCTACGTAGCGACCGAGCACGGGTACTGCAAACACCACAGTTCTTGAGAAAATCGAAAACCTTGCTGCGACTTTTCGCCACAGGAAGTGCAATGAAACGAGCTCGCGATTTCTCTTTCTAAACATAAAGGGAAACAATAAATCTTATCAAACCCCGTAAGTTTGGCTCATTACCGAACAAAATAAATTTCAATGCGTAAAATTTTTACCAAACACGTTTCCCGAAAACATTTCGGAAGGATAAAACTTGTTCTCCCAAAAACCGCAGAAAACCCCTAGGTATATCGCGGAAAAAGGAAGTGCAACAAATCGATTACACAGCTCGGTCACTACGTAGCGACCGAGCACGTTTTGCTACGTAGCGACCGAAGCGACCGAGCACGCACACAACTCGGTCACTACGTAACGACCGAGCAAGCACACAGTTCGGTCGCTACGTAGAGACCGAGCACGCACACGGCTCGGTCGCTACGTAGCGACCAAGCTCCAGCCAAGCTCGGTCACTATGTAGCGACCGAGCACGTACGCAGCTCGGTCGCTACGTAGCGACAAAGCACACACACAGCTCGGTCGCTACGTAGCGACCGAGCACACACACAGCTCGGTCGCTACGTAGCGACCGAGTACGCACACAGCTCGGTCGCTACGTAGCGACCGAGCACGCACACAGCTCGGTCGCTACGTAGCGACCGATCACGCACACAGCTCGGTCGCTACATAGCGACCGAGCACGCAAGCTTGGTCGCTATGTAGCGACCTGTCAGGCCAAAAAAGGGTCCTCCTTTTTGTTTAATTTTGAATCCTCATCGAAATGCTTTTCTTTTCGTCTCAATCGGAGTTTCCGTCGAGATTTTACGACGAAAACAATTAGGACTCGTATTGGCTTACTTCTACTCGCTATGTAGCGACCTGTCAGACCTCCACTCGCTACCTAGCGACCTGTCAGGCCTCAAAAGGGTCCTACTTTGCGTTCTCTTTTGAATCCTCATCGAAACGCTTTTCGTTTCGTCTCAATCGGAGTTTCCGTTGAGATTTTACGACGAAAACAAGTAGGACTCGTCTCGGTTTGCTTCTACTCGCTACGTAGCGACCTGTCAGACCTAAGCTCATTACATAGCGACCTGTCAGGCCTCAAAAACTCCTCCTTTGAATTCCGATCGAAACGCTTTTTGTTTCGTCTCAATCGGAGTTTCCGTTGAGATTTTACGACGAAAACAAGTAAGACTCATCTGAACTCCTATGCTTGCTCCTACTCGCCGTTACCTCCATCTTTGTGTTCTCCTTCAAATCTCGATCGAAACGTCTCTTGTTTCGTCTCGATTGGAGTTACCATTGAAACTTTAAGATAAAAAAAACCCGCAAAGACTTGTTTTCTCGCATGAATTCAAATTAATCGTATAAAACGACAATGGTTAACTTAACAACTTAGCCGCCTCAACTATACGATTATGTTGAACCTTTTTATGAAAATTGATGTCGTATCTAAGGAGAAGATAACAGTCAAGTTCGGAAGATAAATGTCAAGTTTCAAAGGATAAACACCAATATCGAAAATGGCAAGAGAAGAGGAAGGGGAAATAAGCAAGCAAAACTGAAAAGAGACAAAACTGCATCTTCGAGAGAACTAAGGTATTTCCGACTTGAAATTTTTGAAATTAGACTTGGAATTTTCGTAGGAAATTACTAAGAAATAAAAAACGCCTTTGAGACTGCCATAGAACTTTAGGGAACGTAAAACCTAGGTGGATAGTCTAGCGAACTAAGTCTTAGGCGACTTTTCCTGTCTCGATACATCGTTCCATAACTGTTTATCCAGATCTTGCAAATCGATCTAAACTCTCCAAAAATCGAGAAACGATCGCCACACATATCAAGCTCGCTTCCTAAGGAGAGAAAAAACTAGAGACATCAACGTCGTCTTAAAACTGATTCGTTTGTGGCAATTTTCTCGGAACCGACATATTCCAAGTTGTCAACGTGGAAACAACCAAATCACAGTCCAAGCGTTGTCTTTAAATCGTCCCGGATTATCGATTATTCCAAACCTCAGAAGAAGAAACGTACACAACCCTTCAAAGTATCGGTTCGATTGTTTTATTTCGTAAAAAGAAAAGAAAAAAAAAAGAGGAGTAGGTTCGTATACTATACTCGTTTACTCGAGAACTTCAAAATCTTTTGCAAATCGTCAAGAAAACGATTTTGTCAAAGCAAATCGTCCCAAATAGGCAAACGACAATCTAAAATTCGTCTAAACGCTAGTAACATATCCAGACGATCATGAACATAATATCAAAGACTATACATCATTTCTTGTTGCAATCATTTGTACAGAAAACCTGTACCAATATCAAACTGAAAATAGACGGTTAGCCAAAGTATTGAACCCTTTTCCGGTTTTAGAAAGCCATTTTCGTTTAAAAATTTCTACGAGAAATCTTCAATCACCAAAGCATTTCTTTCAGTTTTGCGACGAAGAAAACTCGAGAATAGATGTAGCATCGTGCACATTAAAAGGAACACTTTCCTCCCGATGGTTAGCTAGATCCACCTCTGGTTAACCAATTCGTTCCAGAAACGAATGTGTCTTGAGAATCCGCTAAAAAAACCTATGAAAAACGTTCTGCGACTAGATCGTAATAAATATACTTCGGTAACACTCCATGAGTAACTCCAAGCAACTTTCACCTAAGATCAAAATCACAGCAGAAACGTTTCTCGTAAAACCCGCAGAAACAACGCTACTTTGACATATGTATACGTATCACCGATTTACAACCTTCATAAAACCGGTCCCCATTACTTACGCGAAAAATCCTTCGTACAATCAGACCAAGTCTTAAGAAGAAACTTTCTAAAGTTAACATAACATGCCTTATGAAGAAGTATGTCTTGTATAGCAAACCTCTTGGGCTTCGTCTTCCTCAGACAAAAAGACTCGATTTTCATAAGACTATAGGTCACATTATACGAAATATTCGTCGTATAACTGAAACCTAGAGCGGAGAATCGTTTTCTACGACTATCGGCCATATTAGCATGGATAACCCTGGCAAACTTGGCCTATTAATCTCGACAAGCGCTTTTTGGCTATCGGTCAATTATGCCTTCCACTAAAGGTCCAAACCAATATTTGCCATCACCTTTAAAAGACCATTGTAAACTAACATGACCTTAAATGTTAAAGTACCATGGTCTAATCCTTGACCTACAACATCCTTGGCTATCTGAGTGAACACATCCTTCTCGCCAAGCCAAACTATTTGAGAAACCATAGCTCCATCACTTAACAACTAAACGACAATCTACGATTTGTCTAAAAACGTCGTGTGACTATTAAGAGAACAATTATCGTATAGCCCACAGTCGGAAATCATATGATAAATTCTTCGTAACGAAACTCAGTCCTAACAACCAAACGGTTAACGGAAAATCTAAACTTTTAAAAAATTGACAAAGTTCAATACTCTCCACAATTCACTTTAAGGCCGCAACGTTTTACCCATAATACACGGCATGTAAGGAAAAATTCATAACAAAGCTTCTAGAGTTATACGAAACATCCTTAAAAAATGCACGAAATAGATCTCGGAAGGCCAACACTTCACAAAGCACTATGAAGGAAAATGCTTCTTCCCATGGACAAATTTACGCGACACCTCAGTCCTAATTCCTCGATCGCAAATCAAATTATTAGCATCCAAACAGGAACAACAATTTTGGCTACGAACATCCGTAGTCAAACCAGAATGCTTCTCAAACGCAGGGCTTAGACTACACCCTTGCAACATCGCGAAACATCTTCAAGCCCGCGAACATTTTAAGCATGAAACACGGTATATGAAAGAATAACAAATCTTCAGCATCGCGAGACGTCGCAGACGCCTGAAGATTAATTCTTCGATGAAATTTCCTTCCTCGATAAAAACACCTTCTTAGAAGACCAGACAGTCATACGCACTAACATCTTCTCAAAACATATCCTTCGCGAAGACTCAAGATGGTAATTTTTACCATTAAGTTTGTGGCTGATCACAACAAACTCTTAACGTCCTAAACTCGTAGAGATGACTCTCGTTCATCCGACACAAGGATAATAGCGCTATAAAAGAAACCCAAATTTTTTGGTCAGCACTTCCAAGAGGCTTAAAAATTGTCCTTGGAGAGATGCTCGGTTCCAACCATACAAGTCGTATAAGCCAAGAACCTATCGCAGACTTTAATTCGGTATGGAATCAGGATGAAACTGAAATGGGATACATACGTCGAATTAGTCATCGCACCCTCTAAAACCAGGAGTAAACCTAGGTCTTACCCTAAACCCAGCGCACTTGTCTCTAACATCTCTGGACATAGTATCAAACACCCTGATACGAGATCCCAAAATTTGTCTCTTTGCCAATATTCGAGCGTCTTCAGAAATCACGCAAGTTTACACACTGCGGAGAGCTCTCGAAACAGATCACAAATATAGCAGTTCACACAAAGTTAGATTACGAGATGACAACTCGTAGTCTTCCTTCTACATCCATATAAAATGCCATCGGCAGCAACACACCTGATAACCTCTACATAAAAAATAGACCGTAAAAGTCTCGCTGGAAAACTAGTCATAAGAACCTTAACTCCAAGACAAAGTACGAAAGGCTTGATCCCTTCAACAAGGGTACGTAGGCACCCGTCATAAGGCACAGCCCCAATCTTATCGCGTTCTACTTTTAGAAGAGCGAGAAGACCACTTACCATGGACCTTTTCAACCATTAATTCCGCCTAACTCACCTAACTTGCCACTCGTTAGAACCTCACGCTAGAAGCTCATGGTTCTAACGAGCTGGGGGCTAACTGTTGGGGTCAAAATTGGTCACGACGGAATCAATGTCTGAAAATCCGTAAAAAAACGGCATGAACGTTTTTAAGAAAAGTAATCTTCGTAAAGAAATCTTTACGAAGAGCCTTGCGGTAAAATCTTGTTCAAATCTCAATCGAACCACTAAATACCGATTGTCCGAAGGCAACAGATACGTATCTAAACCAGCCACGGAGGAGCTCGAGTATGGCGATCGGACCATGGACAAGCCAAGAACGATTGCTACGCAGCGACCAAGCATGCACACTGCTCGGTCGCTACATAGCGACCGAGCTCGAGCCAAGCTAGGTCGCTACGTAGCGACCGAGCTCAAGCCAAGCTCGGTCGTTACGTAGCGACCAAGCATGCGTACCACTCAGTTGCTACGTAGAGACCGAGCTCGAGCCAAGCTTGGTCGCTACGTAGCGACCGAGCTCGAGCCAAGCCTGGTTGCTACATAGCGACCGAGAACGCGTACTGCTCGGTCGCTACGTAGCGACCGATCTCGAGAAAAGCTTGGTCTCTACATAGTGACCGAGTCCGTGCACGTTTCGATCGTTACGAAGCGATCAAGCTTTTCCGAAACGTCGATACGATACAAATACATGAATTCTTGCATACTCTTTAATGCTATCTCCTGAACACCGTAGCAAACCCATTTCATGTTTCTCGTCATTTGAAGTCATCAATCGAACTTTACGATAAAAACCGCGGAAAGTTCCTTTTTATCGATAGAAGCCGTAATATATGTTTCAAGTCAAAAGACGGCCCAAAGAGACCTAAGACGTGACTCGAAGCCCACTTACGATTTCTTAACCAAAGCCCATAAACCGTAGGAAGGTTTATGCTTGGTTCGTAAGGAAAGATAAATATCAAGTTTCCGCGGATAAATACAAAGTTTTCGAAGATAATTACGAAGATCGGGAAAAATGGAATATCTCCATTTTTAAGCTATGACGGCTTAAGGGCAGAAGAGGAAAAGCGTAAGCCGACCTAGGAGCGAGTATATAAGGAGTCCTAGGCGAGAGGCACATAAGAGAACTTTTACACATCAAACTTAGCACTTAGAGCAATTAGGCAACTTTCCGTTTTTGTTATTTCGACCTGCGACTCAATTAGGTTTAGTCGTCTTAGGGTTGCTAGAACTAGGAATCTCGCCGACAGCTCTCGAGCCCATGCTAATACCTCGTTGTAAACGCCCATACGCAAATTCAGAATAAGACTTCTCTTTGCTCTCTTTTTACGATTTTTATACTTTGTCGTTGTTATATCGTGTTATGATTGCTTAGCGTGTGGTATTAGCAGATATCCGGGACCTCTGGGAAACTAGAGTTTTCCTACTTTCCTTATTTAAACGGAAATCGACAGTGAGAATTTCGGTTCCCACAATCAACAAAATTTTCAGGAAGAAGGTTCAACATCAATGGATAGGTTCCGCAGGACATCGTTTGATGGCAAGAAACCTACAGAACATCTTCCATACACAGCAGCAGAAGTTGATCAGATCACAACAAAGTTGTACACAGCTATCAACACCTTGGAGGACCGACTTGAGAAGAGGTGCGATGACCTCTACTTTACATTTGCGCAAAACTCAGTGGACTAGATAGACAAGTAGAATGGCTACAGAAGGAAGTCAAAGCCATTCAGAGGAAACTGGCACCTCAACAACCAATATCAGCATCGACCGACGGAGCATGGTCCAAATCGAGCGACATGAATGCACCAGCTGTTGGGGTCAAAATCGGTCACAACGGAATCAATGTCTGAAAGTCCGTAAAAATCAGCATGAGCGTTTTTACGAAAAGTAATCTTCGTAAAGATATCTTTACGAAGAGCCTTGCGGTAAAATCTTGTTCAAATCTCAATCGAACCACTAAATACCGATTGTCCAAAGGCAACGGACATGTATCCAAATCGGCCGCGGACAAGCTCAGGTATAGATTTCGGACCGCGGACAAGCCAAGCTTGATCGATACGCGGCGACCAAGCATGCACACAGCTTGGTCGCTACGTAGCAACCGAGAGTCTGTCCCGCTCGGTAACTACGCAGCGACCGAGCTCGAGCCAAGCTCGGTCGCTACGTAGCGATAGAGAATCCGTCCCGCTCGGTCGCTACGTAGCGACCGAGCACTTCCGTAACATCGATTCAACACCAGTCCATGCACTCTCGACTATCCTTCGATGCTGTCTCCCAAAGACCGTAGCAAACTCAGTTCATGTTTTCCGCCATTCTAAATCATCGATCAAACTTTGCGGATAAAACCGCAGAAAGTTCGTTCTTTATCGAAAGAAGTCGCATTAAACGCTTCAAGTCGGAAGACGGCCCAAAGGGACCTAAAACACGATTCGAGGCCCATCCTACGACTCCTTAACCAAAAGCTTGTAAACCGTAGCACGGTTTTTGCTTGGCGCGCAAGGAAGGAAATATGTCAAGTTTCCGCGGATAAATACAAAATTTTGAGGATAATTACGAAGATCAGAAAAAATAGAATATCTCCATTTTATGCTATGACGGCTTAAGTGCAGAAGAGTAAAAGCCTAAACCGACCTTGGAGCTATTATATAAGGAGTCCTAGGTGAGAGGCAGGGGGGGGGAACTTTTTAGACTCGGAATTCTTTGCACTTAGAAACTTTAGGCTTTATTCTTGACAAGTTCGGTTTCTATGTCTGGCACTCAATTTCTAGACGAACTCGCCCAGGCAGTTCGATCTCTTGTCCAGCTCTATCAATTGAACTACGTTCGGCTTGATCCTCGAAAGGCGTACGTAGGCAGCCTTTAACAAGGTTCAGTCCGAAATCAATCAAAAACCTTTCTGTATCTTTTTCGTCTCTTGTTATCGAGCTGCGACTCAACTAGGTTTGAGGAATTAGGCCGTTAGAACTAAGTAACTCGCTGACAGCCTTTGCGGCCAAAGCTTGTATGATCTCTTGTAATGATCGCAACGCTCTTACGCAGACTCGAAATAAGATCTACTGTTTTCTCTTAACTCGTTTGTTATCTTTTCATGATTTCCGCATATATTCGGTCATTTGTCGTTGGCTCTCGCAGAGATCCGGGACCTCTGGGAAATTCGGATTTTCCTAGTTTCCCAATTTAAACGGAAATCGACAGTGCGAATTTTGGTTCCCACAGTTTGGCGCTAGAAGGAGGGGGGGTTACGGATTACTCTTACTCATGGCCACAAAACGCTTGATCGAAATGATGTCTGGATATATGAAAGACAAACTCGCAGCACTGATTGCTCCTATGGCCAACGCTTACGCAAACGCCGTAGTTTTCAACAAAATCGAAAACTTAGTCGCGACCTTCCGCCACAGGAAGAGCACTAAAACAAACTCGCGATTTCTCCCTGTGAACACGAAGGGAAACGATAAATCTTATCAAAACCCGTAAGTTTGGCTCATTACCAAACAAAAGAAGTCTCAATCTGTAAGGGTTTTACCAAAACAAGTTTTCCAAAAATATTTCGGAAGGGTAAAACTCGTTCTCCCAAAAACCGCTGAAAAACCCCTAGGTTAATTGCGGAAAAAGGAAACACAACAAAATGATTACACAGTTCGGTCGCTACGTAGCGACCGAGCAAGCATACTGCTCGGTCGCTATGTAACGACCGAGCATGCACACGGATCGGTCGCTACGTAGCGACCGAGCACGCACATGCTGCTCGGTCACTACATAGCGACCGAGCACGCACACGGCTTGGTCGCTACGTAGCGACCGAGCACACACACTGCTCGGTCGCTACGTAGCGACCGATCACGCACACGCTGCTCAGTCGCGTAGCGACCGAGCACACACACTGCTCGGTCGCTACGTAGCGACCCAGCAAGCACACCGCTCGGTCGCTACGTAGCGAACGAGCTCAAGCCAACTCTCCACTCGCTATGTAGCGACCTGTAAGGCCTCAGAAAGGTCCTCCTTTGGGTTCTCTTTTGAATCCTCATTGAAACGTTTTTCGTTTCGTCTCAATCGGAGTTTCCGTTGAGATTTTACGACGAAAACAAGTAGGACGCTTCTTGGCTTGCTTCCACTCGCTACGTAGCGACCTGTCAGACCGTCAGTCGCAACGTAGCGACCTGTAAGGCCTCAGAAAGGTCCTCTTTGGGTTATATTTTGAATCCTCATCGAAAGGCTTTTCGTTTCGTCTCAATTGGAGTTTCCGTCGAGATTTTACGACGAAAACAAGTAGGACTCTTCTTGGCTTGCTTCCACTCGCTACGTAGCGACCTGTTAGACCGTCAGTCGCTACATAGCGACCTGTCAGACTGTCAGTCGCTACATAGCGACCTGTAAGGCCTCAGAAAGGTCCTCCTTTGGGTTCTCTTTTGAATCCTCATCGAAACGCTTTTTGTTTCGTCTCAATCGGAGTTTCCGTTGAGATTTTACGACGAAAACAAGTAGGACTCTTCTTGGCTTTCTTCCACTCTCTACGTAGCGACCTGTCAGACCGTCAGTCACTACGTAGCGACCTGTAAGGCCTCCGAAAGGTCCTCCTTTGGGTTCTCTTTTGAATCCTCATCGAAACGCTTTTCGTTTCGTCTCAATCAGAGTTTCCGTTGAGATTTTACGACGAAAACAAGTAGGACTCTTCCTGGCTTGCTTCCACTCGCTACGTAGCGACCTGTCAGACCTTCAGTCGCTACGTAGCAACCTGTAAGGCCTCAGAAAGGTCCTCCTTTGGGTTCTCTTTTGAATCCCCATCGAAACGCTTTTCGTTTTGTCTCAATCGGAGTTTCCATTGAGATTTTATGACGAAAACAAGTAGGACACTTCCTGGCTTGCTTCCACTCGCCACGTAGCGACCTGTCAGACCCCCAGCTCGCTACATTGCGACCTTTCAGGCTTGAAAAAGCTCCTCCTTTGTGTTCTCTTTTGAATCCCGATCGAAACGCTTTTCGTTTCGTCTCAATCGGAGTTTCCGTCGAGATTTTACGACAAAAACAAATAAGACTCGTCTAAAAACTCTTTCGCTTGCTCCTACTCGCCCTTACCTCCAGCTTTGTATTCTCCTTCAAATCTTGATCGAAACGTGTCTTGTTTCTATCGGAGTTACCATTGAAACTTTACGATAAAAAAAAAAACCGCAAAGACTTATTTTCTCGCATGGATTCAGATTAATCGTATAAAACGGCAACGGTTAACTTAACATCTTAGCCGCCCTAACTATACGATTACATTGAACCTTTTTACAAAAATCGACGTCTTATCTAAGGAGAAGATAACAGTCAAGTTCGGAAGATAAATGTCAAGTTTCAAAGGACAAACACCAATATCGGAAATGGCGAACATACGCGAGAAGAGGAAAGGGAAATGAGCAAGCAAAATTGAGAAGAGACAAAACTGCGTCTTCGAGAGAACTAAGGTATTTCCGACTTGAAATTTTTGAAATCAGACTTGGAATTTTTGTAGGAAATTACTTTGAGGCTGCCATTGAACTTTAGGGAACGTAAAACCTAGGCGGATAGTCTAGCGAACTAAGTTTTAAGCGATTTTTCCTGTCTCGATATATTGTTCCATAATTGTTCATCCAGATCTTGCAAACCGATCTAAACTCTACGAAAGTCGAGAAATGATCGCCACGCATATCAAGCTCGCTTCCTAAAGAGAGAAAAAGTTAGACATGAACGTCGTCTTAAAACCGATTCGTTTCTGGCAATTTTCTCGGAACCGACATATCCCAAGTCGTCAACGTGAAAACAACCAAATCACAGTCCAAGCGTCGTTTATAAATCGTCCCGAATTATCGATCATTCCAAACATCAGAAGAAGAAACGTACACAACCCTTCAAAGTATCGGTTCAACCGTTTTCTTTCGTAAAAAAAAATGGGGGAGTAGGTACGTATACTATACTCGTATACTCCTAAACTTCAAAAACTTCTGCAAATCGTCAAGAATAGGCAAACGACAATCTTAATATTCGTCTAAACGCTAGCAACATATCCAGACGATCATGAACATAATCTCAAAAACTATACATCATTTCTTGTCGCAATCATGCGTACAGAAAACTTGTACCAATATCAAACTGAAACTCGACGATTAGCAAAAGTATTGAAGCCTTTTCCGGCTTCAGAAAGCCAGTTTCGTTTTTGAAATTTCTACGAGAAATTTTCAATCACCAAAGCATTTCTTTCAGTTTCCGTTGTACCAAGTAAGTCACGGAAAAGCATAGAAAACATTTGCGACGAAGCAAACTCGAGAATAGATGTAGCATCGTGCACATTAAAAGGAGCACTTTCCTCCCGATGGTTAGCTTGATCCACCTCTTGTTGACCAATTCGTTCAAGAAACGAATGTGTCATGAGAATCCTCTCGAAAAACCTATCAAAAACGTTATGCGACTAGATCGTATTGAAATAAACTTTGGTAACACTCCATGAGTAACTCCAAGCAACTTTCGCCTAAGATCAAAATCACAACAGAAACGTTTCTCGTAAAACCCGCAGAAACAACACTACTTTGACATATGTATACATATCACTGATTTACAACCTTCGTAAAACCGGTTATATGATATGATAAATTATCGTATAGCCCACAGTCGGAGAGCATATGATAAATTCTTCGTAACAAAACTAAGTCCTAACAATCAAACGGTTAACGGAAAATCTGAACTTTTCAAAAATTGACCAAGTTCAATACGCCCTACAATTCACTTTAAGCCCGGAACGTTTTACCTATAATACGCGGCATGTAAGGAAAAAAAAAATTCGTAACAAAGCTTCTAGAGCTATACGAAACATCCTAAAAAATGCACGAAATAGATCTCGAAAGGCCAACACTTCAAAAAACATTATGAAAGAAAACGCTTCTTCCCATGGATAAATTTACGCTACACCCCAATCCTAATTCCTCGATCGAAAATCAAATTATTAGCATCCAAACAGGAACAACAATTTCTGCTGCGAACATCCGTAGTCAAACAATAACGTTTCTCAAACGTAGGGCTAAGACTAAACCCTTGCAACATCGCGAAACATCTTCAAGCCCGCCAACATTTTTAGCACGAAACGCGACATACGAAAGAATAACAAATCTTCAGCATCGCGAGAAGTCGCAGACGCCTGAAGATTCGTTCTTCGACGAAATTTCCTTCCTCGATAAAAACATTTTCTTGGAAGACTAGACAGTCATACGCACTAACACCTTCTCAAAACATATCCCTCGCGAAGACTTGAAACGGTATTTTTTTACTATTAAGTTTGTTGCTGATCACAACAAACTCTCAACGTCCTAAACAGACTTAGCCATCTCATAGAGATGACTCTCGTACATCCGACACAAGGATAATAGCGCTATAAAAGAAAACCCAAAATTTTTGGTCAGCACTTCCAGGAGGCTGAAAAATTGTCCTTGGAGAGATGCTCGGTTCCAACCATACAAGTCGTATAAGCCGAGAACCTATCGCGGACTTTAAATCGGTATGGAATCAGGATGAAACTGAAACGGGATACGTAAGTCGAATTAGTCATCGCACCCTCTAAAACCAGGAGTAAACCTAGGTCTTGCCCTAAACCCAGCGCACTGGTCTTTAACATCTCTAGGCATAGTATCAAACACCCTGATACGAGATCCCAAAATTTGTCTCTTTGCCAATATTCGAGAATCTTCAGAAATCCCGCAAGTTTACACACTGCGGAAAACTCTCGGAACAGATTACGAATATAGCAGTTCACACAGAGTTAGATTACGAGATGACAACTCGTAGTCTTCCTTCTACACCTATACAAAATGCCATCGGCAGCAACACGCCTTATAACCGCTTCATAAAAACTAGACCATAAAGGTGTCACTAGAAAACTAGTCATAAGAACCTTAACTCCAAGACTAACTACGAAAGGCTTGATCCCTTCGACAAGGGTACGTAGGCAGCCGTTATATTGCGCAGCCCCAATCTTATCGCGTTCTACTTTTAGGAGAGCGAGAAGACCACTTACCACAGGCCTTTCAACCATTAATTCCGCCTAAACTCACCTAACTTGCCTAACTTGCCAAGCCACTCGCTAGAACCTCACGCTAGAAGCTCATGGTTCTAACGAGCTGGGGGGGGGGGGGGGCTAACTGTTGGGGTCAAAATTGGTCATAACGGAATCAATGTCTGAAAGTCCTTAAAAATCAGCATGAACGTTTTTACGAAAACTAATCTTCGTAAAGATATCTTTACGAAGAGCCTTGCGGCAAAATCTTGTTCAAATCTCAATCGAACCACTAAATACCGATTGTCCGAAGGCAACTGACATGTATACAAATCGGCCGCGGAAAAGCTCGGATATAGAAATCGGACCGCGGACAAGCCAAGCTCGATCGATACGCGGCGACCAAGCATGCACACAGCTCGGTCGCTATGTAGCGACTGAGAGTCCGTCCCGCTCGGTCACTATGCAACGACCGAGCTCGAGCCAAGCTCGGTCGCTACGTAGCGACCGAGCACTTCCGAAACGTCGATTCGACACCAGTCCATGCACTCTCGTCTATCCTTCGATGCTGTCTCCCAAAGACCGTAGCAAACTCAGTTCATGTTTTCCGCCATTCTAAATCATCGATCAAACTTTGCGGATAAAACCGCGGAAAGTTCGTTCTTTATCAAAAAAAGTCGCATTAAACGCTTCGAGTCGGAAGACGTCCCAAAGGGACCTAAAACACGATTCGAGGCCCATCCTACGACTCCTTAACCAAAAGCTCGTAAACCGTAGCACGGTTTACGCTTGGCGCGCAAGGAAGGATAAATGTCAAGTTTCCGCGGATAAATACGAAATTTTGAGGATAATTACGAAGATCGGAAAAAATGGAATATCTTGATTTTATGCTATGACGGCTTAAGTGCAGAAGAGTAAAAGCGTAAACCGACCTTGGAGCTAGTATATAAGGAGTCCTAGGCGAGAGGCATGGGGGGGGGAACTTTTTAGACTCGGAATTTTTTGCACTTAGAAACTTTAGGCATTATTGTCGACAAGTTAGGTTTCTATGTCTGGCACTCAATTACTAGACGAACTCGCCCAGGCAGTTCGATCTCTTGTCCAGCTCTATCAATTGAACTACGTTCGGCTTGATCCTCGAAAGGGGTACGTAGGCAGCCTTTAACAAGGTTCAGTCCAAAATCAATCAAAAACCTTTTGTGTATCTTTTTCGTCTTTTGTTATCGAGCTGCGACTCAACTAGGTTTGAGGAATTAGGCCGTTAGAACTAAGTAACTCGCTGACAGCCTTTGCGGTCAAAGCTTTTATTATCCTTCGATGCGATTATGTGTTCGTCGGTCGATCTCGGCGACTTACCATCGACCGATTTCGCTCGCTTCCTGTCGATCGATGCATATATCTGGTGTTGGGCTGCTAGTTGCCTCTGAATGGCTTTGACTTCTTTCTGTAGCCATTCTGCGTGGCTGTCTAGTCCATTGATTCTGTTGTCGAATGGAAAGTAGAAGTCATCACAGCGTTTGTCAAGTCGTTCCTCCGTGGTGTCTATAGCAGTGTAGATCTTGGATGTGATCTTGTCAACCTCTGCTGCTGTGTAGGGAAGTAACTCCACAGGATTCTTGCCATCGATCCATGGCTCTCGTAGCCTGTCGATCGAAGATGAGTTTGCATGCAAAATTTTTTGATTAGTAATGTTATCAATATCCCTTTGGGCATGAAGTATTTGACTAAACAATTTGTTTAAATCTAGCATGACTGGTGATACGAAGCGGTCATGCATGATTTCCTAAGTCTGCAGCCTATTATCCAGGGCTGAGATCTTTGCGTCGAGCGATGTGATGATACACAGATCGATCGATGTGGCTGGTTGTTGGTCCTTCTTGCGAATGGTGTCCAAATCTTGTTGTAGTAGCTTGATTTTAGTGCTCAGCCAGTCCACGTTGTTGTTGAGAGGGTAGTACACATCGTTTATCCTCATGTCGATGTATGAGACTTCTCATTCATCCTTGTGTTCTGCTGAACATTGTGGTTCTGCAGGGATTTGGGCTGTAGGAAGACTGACGTCGATCGATGGTGCATGTGGTGCGTCGATCGATGCTGAGGTCGTGGCTTCCTTCTCAAGTTGCTGATGTAAACTCTCAGTTTATGTCCTCATTTCTACCATACTTCTGAAAAGCTCATTGTAGCCTCTATCCAAAGGTTGATGTGTATCTTCTACCAATGATTTGAGCTTCTCTCCTAGTTTTTCCTGAGCTCCACAAATACCAGTCACCATCTCGTTGATTTCATCTCTGGTGTAGAGTTCTGGTGCCAGTCTTGTGAGTGTGAAGGAAGTGGCATGTTCTGGAAGACAGATGTGGCTCTCTTCAAAAAGAGATGCTCTTTCCAGTAATTTCCTGATGGCGTCCTTTGTGACAGGTATCATCTCACCAGCTACGCCCTGTGCGTGTCCACACTCATCTCTGTAAACTCCATACTCGTCCCTTCGTTCCCAAGTGAACTTTCTGGCTCCGTACATGTCAAAAGCGCGGTTTCCAAATTCGTAACGTCTGTCGATCGATGTCGGGTCATCCTTATCGATCGACGTTGGTGTTACCCTGTCGATCGTTGTCTGAATTGTCCCGTCGATCGATGCGTGGCCTTTTGGTTGGCATGATATATCTGGATTGATTTCTGTTGCGGCGACTCCGACGTGTTTGTTTGGATCGGTTTGAATGACGTCTGGAGTGCCACGTTGCTGTGAGAATATGTTGTCAAGTCCATTGGCCACTTGAAGGATATCTGCTATGTCCTCTCTGGACACTTGTAAGATCCTTCCATCTATTGCACGTGCGTTGCCATCTGGGTCCCTGAAAATACAAAATTCATCAGGAGTTAGAAAACCGTAATCAATGTTTGCATTATCATTCAATTTAGAAATAGAAAGATTAGGTTTAAGAGTAGTATCGATCGATGTTGATACAGATGCATCGATCGAGGGCAGAATAATTTCTGCAGAACTTGTGTTCTTGAGATGATTGCTCTTCATGGATTTTCCTGTTGATGTAAAACGAAGAGTGTTCATCTTTTCTGCTTGTGTGTCTGCTTTGGTGTGTGGAGGTGGTTACAGGGGTGCAAAACGTTTTAAATAGGTATCTATAAACCTAGTTGGAGGGGGAATATTCTGCTGCTCCTGAATTTTTTCTGCGGTGCGAATATCGATCGATGTGAGCGGTTGTTTTGCTGGACGAGGGTGGGTATCGACCGATCTGGAGTGCACTTCGTCGAGTGATGTTGGGAACATGTTGGTGAACTTATGTGTTTCAAGTCTTTCATCCTGCAAAGATATTTCTATTGCATGTTCCTTCTAATAATCCTCATCGTATTCCTCTGTATGTTCCTCGTTAGGTGAAGTAATTACAGTGTTAACTGCAAAACTTTCATGGAAACCACTGTCTGCCCAACTGCCTATGGAATAATCATCACGTCCTCTCTTGCTTGGAGGTTGGAAGGCAAAGTGTGGGTAACAATGATTAGGTGGAGCGAAATGGTCAACCGGTTGATCAACGTCGAGCGACGTGTTGTTGCGGTCATCGGTCACTGTTGACTCATTGGAATCGACCGATGGAAAAGTGGGTGTGTCGATCGATTCCGAGTACTCTGTTTCGTACTCCGATTTGTACTCTGCTCCACAATGGCATGCTCCAATGAAGCCAAGTTCTTTCCCGTAATCCACAGAATTAATAACCTTTCTCTTAGGTTGGATAGGGTCGTAGTGGATGTTGGGGTCTATCAGCGTCAGACACAATTTTTTTTTGTTCATGTCACATACAGCTCCTACTGTAGCTAGGAAAGATCTTCCAAGCAGAAGTGAAGAGTTCCAGTTAAGCTTGATGTCTAGGACATGAAAATCTACCGGGACAAGGGCGTTACCAATCTGTACCTCCAGATCTCTTATGATACCTCCTGATCGTTTTTCTGAAAGATCCACGAAGGTGAAGGATTCTGTTGAAGGTTCGATGGTCAAACCAGGCTGGTCTGCCATGATCCTAGGGAGGATACTAACTGATGCTCATGTGTCACACATTGAATGGGGAAATTCAACACCCTTGACTACGCATGGTATTGCAAACTTCCCAGGATCACTCTTCTTCGTCAATGTGATCCTGTGTTTCATCTTCTCTCTTACTTGATGAAACATTCTCCTAATGTCCTCCTCAGTTACCTTTGTCTCTCTGAAGAACATCCACAACCGGTGTGTTAAGTAAGCCTCATCAAAAGCTTTTTTTGATTGGGATTCTGAGGACTCTTTTAGTGAAACCATCCATCTCCTTCTCGTTAGCTTCTCTCTTAAGGTTCTTAGGAAATTTCTCCTTTCTTTTCCTTAACCTTCTCCCTTCAGTTTCCTGATCTTCTTGAACTGGTTCTGGTGAACTATTTAAAGGGTTGGGTTTTGGTTCGGGTGGGTTAGCTAATGGTTTAGGTGGTGGTCTGAGTGCGTTGATATAGTCTTTATCGATTGAGGGTAACCGCATCGGTATGTCAGAGGTGCCTGTCGATCGATGGGAGGTGTGTTGTGACGATCGACGTTGGACTCACTCTGTCGATCGATGGTTGGCTCAACCGATCGATCGATGGTTGGCTCAACCGATCGATCGATTTTATCATAGAAAGGAGAGGGTGGGTGAGGATGCTTAGCTGCGAATTCCTCAAGAGTTAGAATTCGAACTGCATTGCATTCAGTCGATTTAGCGGACGACGTCGATCGATGATTAGAGTAATCCGTCCATCAATCTTCGTCATGGTCTGTCGATCGATGCGAGTTCATCGACATCGGTCGACACCATTGGGATCCGCCGAGTCTCATGAAGCTTTCGATTTTGAAGTCTCCTTCCTCAAGCTTTCATGTCTCACCACTTGCCAGAAATCATCATCTATGATGGCATTTACGTGGTGTTTTCCTTTATCAGCTCCTGCCTCTCTAGCGAAAGCTTCTTGCCTCTTTATAGTCTCGCCAGTCTAAATCACTTGCGTTTCAAGTTTTCTCACCTGAGTCCCTAAGGTCTCGATTTTGGTGTTCAGATTGTTGTAGGCGGAGTTTTATTTACCGTTGAAATCCACGGTGATTTGTTATTGTCTCAACAGCACTCGATCAAGCATTTCTTCGATCTTGCTTTTTTGAGTCTGGGGTGGTGGATTCTGGTAGTAGGAGTTCGAGTAGATTTTGCTATTGTAGAAGAGTTTTTGAAATTGTGAACTCTGGTTACTTCTTTGACTATTTCCAAAGAAGTTTATGTTTCCTCCCTGGTTTCCAAATTTCTGGAATCCGGTACCTCCGATGTAGTTCACATTTTCTTCTACTTCCGTATCTACTACTTCTTTTTCAGCTAAACAGACTTGTTTCCTAAGAAGCTCGTGCACCACATCTAACTTAGCTCTTATTTCGTCCATCTGTTCCTTCCCGATAGAGGCTACAGACTTCTTCCATTCAGAGTCAGTGTTTTTGGTGCTGGTGCTGTTAGCAAGGTTTTCGATAAGTCTCACAGTTTCTAATGGATTCCATGTAGTGAAGTTTCCTTCACTCGCCGTATCAAGAGCCATTTGATACTGTAAGGCGAGACCTCGGAAGAAAGTGCTTAGCAGCTGCACTTTGTTAAATCCATGATGTGGACAGTCTCGCTGGAAGAACCTAAATCTAATCCACACATCTTTGAAGGACTCTCCAGCCTCCTGCGAGAATGTGGAAATTTTGTTTTGAAGTTCTTCAGCGCGCGCCTCATCGAAGAAGTTTCGTAAGAAAGCATTCTTGATGTCGGCCCAGGATGTTAAGGATCCTGTGGGTTGCTGCCTAAGCCAGTGCATCGCTTCTCCATTCAGCGTGTATCTGAAGAGCTTGCACAGCATGTAATTTTCGGGGACTCCTTCCATCCGAATAGCAGCGATTAAATCCTTGAACCGTTCTAGATGGTCCATAGGATGCTCGTGCGGTAACCCAGAGTAGGGTATCTGCAACACGAGAGTATAGTATTGAGGCTTCACCTCGAAATTCTGCTTCTAGATCTTCGAAAGTCGAATAGCTGATCTGTGGGAATAGTACTCATCTGGGCGATTGTAGTCGGCCAGTGGTATCGATCGAGCGTCCTCGTCTACAGGTAGAGCAGCTCCTGTAGTATCAGCATCAGGGATTACAGTCCCCTGAGAGTCTATTTTCTGACCTGTTGCATTACGC
The DNA here is from genome assembly GCF_020379485.1 of Brassica napus. Taxonomy (NCBI): domain Eukaryota; kingdom Viridiplantae; phylum Streptophyta; class Magnoliopsida; order Brassicales; family Brassicaceae; genus Brassica; species Brassica napus. Next base: position 15,926,083 of record NC_063434.1, read on the forward strand.
AGATGACCGTCCTGGTCATAGAGGTTTCTGTTCTCGTCCTGTGTTAGAATAATAATGCTTACCATTTTTGACGACACGATATCGATCGACGTACGCGGTGTAATATCAATCGTTGTCGAACGATTAGGATCGATCAACGATGAAGGTCTGGTGTCGGTCGACGGTTGGTGGTGCGTATCGATCGACGACGAAGTTGTTGCGTTGAGCCATGTGGAACGTTGACCTCTACGGATGGTGCGTTCCAAGTGAGCAGGATCGTCGGAGAACAACAAGTCTTTCTCCTTGTTGCTTCTGGTACCGCTGGGCATGCACCTGAAAAGACAAGAAAAAGATTATGTTAGAAAGGGGTAGAGAAAAGAATAAGAATCAATAAAACTAAATCAAATGGCGATCAAAGCTCCCCGGCAACGGCGCCAAATTTGATACCACTCAAATTACCCTAAGGAGTGTTACTCTCATCAAAAGAGGTTCAGATGTAGTACTTAGGGATCGAATCCACAAGGAGCTAGGGAACAATTAAATCTAGTGTCTATTAATTCTAAGAGTTGTAATGTTTAAATAAATAGCAATAGTAACAAGCGAAGTAAATAGTAAATGTAACTTGGTTGGAAATGATATTAGATGCAAGGCCACTATTCATGTGTTGGAGATTATAATATCTATAGATGCCTATTTGTTGCATGCATGATATGTTAGAGCTCAACCGCTTAACTCAGTGATCAGCTGTCGCATGTTTCACTGGTTAACATTCTAGATCTCGTGTCTCAACGGTTAGTATGTTGACAACGAAAGAGTGCCGATCGATGGTCCTATTGGGACGTCGACCGATACACCTTTGCCTACGTCGACCGATAGTCAGTTGAGGACATCGATCGACGGGTTCTAGCCATGCCTATGCGCGAGTATGATATGCCTTATTAAGATACTAAATTGGCGGTTAGCCCTCTCTAGCAGTCCTAATATGATAGATAGATGTCAGGATGGGATAACAAGAGTGCTTGAGTATGAAATCCTATGATCAAGTTCTAGTTAGCAAGGCTAAAACAAGCAATGAATACAAATCTATCATGAATATCACAACAAGGCAGATCTATAGTTTGGGGCTAATCCCACAAACCTATCTGTACCCTGGATCTAATAAATGAACAACTCAGACATAGCAAAGCAATTCATGACAATGAAGAAATGGGAATTCATAGTATAGATGAAAAGAAATGAAAACAAGGAGTTCCAATCACAAGTGATCTTCTCTCCCAAAACTCTCTCTTCTCTCTCAAAGTAAAACTGTAACAAAAACCTCTCTTCTGCCGTCAAAACACTTAGGCAGTATATAATCTACTAGGTTAAAAACTCGTCAGGGCATTTTCGTAATTTGGCTTGGCCTTGGGCTTTAAGTCCGCTGGATCCAAAAATGGCGCGTGTCCAATGTCTCGACATCGATCGATGGTACTTGTGTACATCGATCAACATTAATCTTCATATGTCAAGGCATCTCTTGGTGTCGATCGATAGCACTGGATGCGCATCGATCGATTGTTCTTCCTTTCGTCGACCTCTACATGGTCAGCTCGGGTGAAATGTCCTTTAAGCTCCAAAATGCTCCAAAGTCATAGCTTTACTCCGAAATGCACCTGAACCTGAAAACATACCTAGAAGAGTAGAAAACATAAATATATATATATAGTAAAACACCTATATACCATGGATAAAAACGGGTCAAATCCAAGGTATATCAACCCCCAATCATCTTGTTAGTCGAGCAATAGACTTGCTCATTTAGGATTGCTATTTACTTTAAAACCAATAAACAACAAAACCTTAGAATTAATAATCATCTAGATTTAATAGATTCTCTAGCTCCTTGTTGATTCGATCACTAAGTACTACAATTGAACCTCTTATTTGAGAGAGTAATACACTTCTTAGGGTAATTTGAGTGGTATCACTTATCAATTGGTGCGTGAGCTCGGTGTTCTGGCGATGGCGTTGTTAGAAGATACAGGCGATCGGATCAATTTCGTCGATCGAACGGTATCGAAGTTACATGATCGAGTAGAGGCGATTCACGGTGATTGGAGGCATCTAATGGACTCAAATAGAGAAATCAATCAGCGGATTGAATCAGTAGACAAGGAGCTGACGTCGGTGATTCAGATCTTGAACAGATTGGAGTCTCATGTGATCGGAGACAAAGGGAAAGGGATCGCATCATCACCATCGTCGCAGCCTCAATCAATTGTGGAACGAATCTGGTTCAGAAGAGTTAGGTTATCGGAGTAATCATAACTCATTTGTTATTCGAGATAGATTGTTAAAGAAGATAGAAGTACCTGTGTTTGATGGATCTATGCCGTATGGCTGGATTGCGAGAGTGGAAAGATACTTCAGAGCAGCTCGTTATGATGAACAACAGAAACTGGAGATCATTTCGTTGAGTTTGATTGGAGCAGTAGGGAATTGGTATGTGTGGGAAAATGATCAGGAGCCGTTCACCAGCTGGTTGCAGTTCAAACAACGGATGTTAGATCGTTTCGCAGAATCAAAGGACGATGAACCATGAAACGGATTATCTGCGTTGAGGCAAACGGGGTCAGTACAAGAGTACCTAAGTGAGTTTGAAGAGTTGATCAACGTGGTTAAGGGGATTGATGAAGAGAACTCAATCAGTAGATTTTACACGGGGTTGAAGCCAGAAATGAAAGAAGTAATTAAAATGAAGGAACCTAAAGGATTGGGGAAACATATTGCAGCTGTGGTGAAGATGGAATCTAGCATGTTTTGTCAAATGCTAGGAGGGAAAGCACCATCGGAGAACCGGCCTTACCGTTCCAATGCTTCGGGTACTAAAACAACTCAGCTTCTGATGCCAAAAAAAAAAAAAAAAAAACAACTCAGCTTGCAGGGTATCAAAACACTGATAAGGCGAAAACTCAGGATGGGGGAAAGACTACTTCTGCAGTGGCAAGACCGAGACTACATCTGTCTCCACAAGAATTGGCGGAGTATAAGCAGTTGAAACTGTGTTTTCAATGCAAGGCAAAGTGGTTTAAAGGGCACATTTGTGGAAAACCAGAGCTACAAGTCTATACAGTAATTGAGGGGATCAAAGTAGAGGTAGTTAATGACTATGAAGAAGAAGTAACTGAGATACAAGAACCGCAAGAATCTCAACTAATGCAGTTATCGTTATACACATTCTTGGAAATGGATTCCCCGACAACGATGAAGGTGAGAGGCAAAATTGGTAACACTTCTTTGGTCATTCTCATTGATAGTGGCGCTACTCATAACTTCATATCACCTGATTTTGCTAAAAAGGCTCACCTAACCACAACAACCAATTCTCGCTTAAAAACAACACACATGAATTATGGTACATGGGTTGGGGATCTGCAACAATGTTCCTTTACAAACGCAAGGTCTCAACTTTGTTCTGGATTTCATATCATTGGAGTTAAGTGGAGTAGGGTGCTTGGTATGCAATGGCTGAGGAAGTTGGGCAAATGTGAAATAGACTGGGAATTACAAGAATGGAGTTTCGTGTGGGGTAAGAAGAGAGTCACACTACAAGGAGAAAGTGACCTCCACTTACCCGCCAATGCCTTTCAATCACTCTTTTCTGTCATGGATGACTCGATGCAAGGGGTTGAACATTGGTTATACACTCACAACGCTAATGCGGCCTCTTGTGAGACAACTCCCATGGAAGTTTCTTGTGTGTTGGACAAGTTTCAGCATGTATTTTCTTTACCTGACTGCTTGCCTCCAATTTGCGGTATTGAACATCAGATTCTGTTAAGATAAGGTACATCACCAGTGAGCGTGCATCCGTATCGATATCCGCAAGCTCATCAAGAAGCTATGAGTACGTTGGTTCAGGACATGCTTATCAAGGGTATCATACAACCAAGCCACAGTCCTTATTCAAGCCCAGTACTACTGGTGAAGAAGAAAGATAAGTCATGGTGTTTTTGTGTTGACTACAAAGCCTTAAATCAAGTAACTGTGGCTGACAAATTTCACATTCCTATGATTGATCAACTGCTGGACCAGTTACATGGCGCTGTCATTTTTTCCAAACTGGACTTGACATCTGGATATCATCAGATTCGAATGCAAGAGGAAGATGTGGAGAAGACTGCATTCAGAACACATAATGGCCACTATGAGTTTCTTGTCATGCCATTTGGTTTGACAAATGCTCCTGCAACTTTTCAAGCTCTCATGAATGAGATCTTTCGGCCTTACTTAAACAAGTTCATCTTGGTGTTTTTTTATGATATTCTAGTCTTTAGCCGAAGTCAAGAGGAACATGTGATTCACTTGCAGTTGGCTCTAAGCATACTAGAGCAACATTCCCTTTATGCCACTCGGAAGAAATGTATTTTTGGTCAGAGGAGTGTTTAATACTTGGGGCACGTGATATCAACCGAGGGAGTAGCTACCGATGCTACAAAGACAGAAGCTATGCGCTTGTGGCCATCTCCTAATTACATCAAACAACTTCACGGGTTTCTCGGTTTGACTGGTTACTGTCGGAAATTCGTCAAAGATTATGGTATTGTGGCTAGACCGTTGACAGAATTACTGAAGAAGGATCAGTTTGCTTGGACCGGGGAGACTCAGGGCGTGTTTGATAAAATGAAAAAGAAGATGATTGAGGCTCCAGTTTTGGCTCTGCCGAATTTTACTCAACCATTTGTGGTTGAAACGGACGCTTCATGCTTTGGTTTGGGTGTAGTCCTTATGCAAAACAAACGGCGCATTGCTTATTTCAGTCATGGTTTGTCAGCACAGGAGCAGCTGAAACCTATATATGAGAGAGAACTTATGGTTGTCATGATGGCAATTCGTAAATGGTAACATTACTTATTGGGAAGGCGGTTTATTGTGCATACGGATCAATGAAGCCTCAAATATCTGCTGGAACAGAGGGAAGTGAGTATGGAGTATCAGAAGTGGTTGGTGAAGTTGCTGGGGTATGAGATTGATATAGTGTACAAGCCAGGTCGTGAGAATACTGCAGCTGATGGCTTGTTAAGGATTGACCATTCCGGGGAGCATATGTCTTCTACAGCATTGTTTTGCGCTAACCGCACCAAGCTTTGCAGATTAAGGAGCTGTATCCGAAGATTACAGAGGATAAAGGTATTCAAGAGACGATTCGCTTGATTAAGAATGGCATTACTGTGAAAGGAGGGTTGACTGTGTGTGACGACAAGTTGTGGTATAAAGGAAGATTGGTGATTCCAGCAACGTCGACTTTGATTCCTATCATTTTCGCTGAGTGTCATGATGGCATTGCAGGTGGTCATTCGGGGGTTTTGAAGACTGTTAAATGTATACAGTTATGGTTTCATTGGGATGGTCTGTTTCGCTCAGTGCAGAAACATGTTTCGGCTTGTCAAATCTGTCAGACTCACAAGTATTCAACATTATCTCCAGCGGGTCTTCTACAACCATTGCCTATTCCTAATAAGATTTGGGAAGATTTATCAATGGATTTCATAGAAGGGTTGCCAATGTCTAATGGAAAAAATGTCATCTTCGTGGCTGTGGATAGATTGAGCAAGTATGCACACTTTATGACATTGAAGCATCCGTTTCAGGCGGCTGATGTGGCCAAGCGCTTTATTGGGGAGGTTGGTCGTTTACATGGGTTTCCAAAGTCCATTGTATCAGACCGAGACATGGTGTTTCTTAGTCATTTTTGGAAAGAGTTATTTCGCTTGGCTGACACTAAACTGAAGTTTAGTACATCGTTTCACCCGCCAACCGATGGGCAAACGGAGGTCTTGAACAAATGTCTTGAAACCTATTTGCGTTGCTTTGCTTCGAGTCACCCACGTACTTGGTCGAAATTTCTGAATTGGGCTGAGCTATGGTATAACACTTCGTATCATACTTCCTTACACATGACGCCTTTTTGAGTTGTGTATGGAAGAGATCCTCCGGCAATGTTGCGTTATGAGCAAGGTTCTACAGAGAATGTGGATTTGGAAGAGCAATTGTTGGAACGAGACACTATGTTGGTGGAGGTGAAGAACCATCTAGTGCATGCTCAGCAATTGATGAAGAATATTGCGGACAAACATCATTGCGATGTTGAGTTTGAAGTGGGAACGTTGGTCTACTTGAAGTTACGTCTATATCGACAACAATCAGTGGTTCGTCGTGTATGTCAGTAACTCTCTGCTAAGTATTTGGGTCCTTATCGTATTGAAGAGAGGATCGGGAAGGCTGCGTATAGGTTGCAGCTACCTCGTACTTCGAAGATTCACCCGGTCTATCACGTTTCACAACTCAAGACTGTCATTGGTACACACCATATCGTGTTACCTCTTCCTGATGTGAGTATTCTTGATGAGGAAGTTATAATCACACCAGATCAAGTTCTTGACAGTCGTTATGATAACTCTGGTCGTTTGGAGATTTTGGTTCAGTGGGTTGGTTTAGCAGTGACTGAGGCGTCGTGGGTGGGGGTGTTAAGGAGTTCCGAAAGCAGTTTCCTACTTACCAGATTGAGGGCAAGTTGAGCGTTAAAGGTGGAGGTATTGATAGGTTGGACAGAGTATACGTTCAGGGAGGAACAAAACCGAAAGAGATGTTGGAGAATAGTGAAAAGTGACGTGGCAGAATGATAGACCATGGATTTTTTACACACTTTTAACCATGGTCTATAACTGTTTTAACATATATTTACTAATATATAAAGTCTATTTAGAGTATTTACAGGTTCAGGTACGTTCTGGAGAAATATTTTAATTTTGGAGCATTTTGAAGTGCATAACTATACAGGCGCGTCAGATGTCTAGCTATAAATAGAGACCTTTACCACCGTTAGATTGAGCCCATATTCTGACACAAGATAGTGCTTTGAGTTAGCTTTCCAATACCACCGGTTTGAGGTCAATCAGCATCTTGTAGCAGAGGTTATGCATGTTTTACTGAGGAGTGGTCAGTCTGCCTCACGAGAGGAAGCTGTCGAAAAGAGGAACGTATGTTGATCGATGCAGAACTCTTGACATCGATCGACATGGATGCCAGAATGCGGGCGAGCATATTTTATGACCGACTGAAGCCCAAAAGAAACCACAAATTATCAGAATATCCTTGGACGACTAGAAACCCTATTTATGTTATTTCTAAGCCACTGTTGACGGCTACGCTTTCTATTATCCTATTCTATTGTTTTCTTTTAGGTTTGGAGAGAAGATCAATTCTCCTTCAGAGATTGATTGGAAGTCCATTGGTTTTATCACTGATTACTTATTTATTATATTATTCAGACTATGATTTGTGTTATTGCTTGCATGTCTGAGTAATTCATCTTGTTAGGTTTAAGGATTTCATGAGCTTAATGTCAAACTGATAATCAATTAGGATTGCTAGGTTATCTATAGATCTCTGCACCAGGATGATTTGTAATACTAGGATATGGAATAGTTAGAATAGCACGACAGTGTTACTAATTTTTTGAACCTAGAATCATAGGATAGTTGAGAGGCACGAAAGTGCAATCAATTAACAGAACCCAACTCTCTTGGATTAGATACCTAGGCTCATACGAGAGTTGGTCTAGGAATCTAGTTGAACTTAATCAATTAGGTCGTTAATGCTTGTCTGAGGAAGTAATGATCGAGACTCAGGATCGATCGATACTCGCTCCAAGTCAATAAGCGACAGCTGAGAGTGGACTTAGACATCTGATTAGCAATTGCATGCGAGCTGGATTGCTTACTTATTAAAATCGAGTTCTAGAATTGAATCTATAAACCATTAGTATCCTTAAATTGTAGTTTTGAATCTCTTGATTGATAAATCCCTAGGTCTAGCTATTTCTCCTAACTCTTTCAACGTCAATTAACCAATCGAACAAATACTTTGTTCACCTTGCTTTCATTTGTTTACTGCATTATAAATTGTTTGCCTAGCTTAATCTTGATTTCAAGTCTATTGTGTGCCCTAGACTTCTGTGGATGCGATCCCTAAGTACTACAATTGAACCTCTTATTTGAGAGAGTAAAATCATTCCCTAGCCTTATTTGAGAGAGTAAAATCACTCCATCGATCGACAGAGAGAGACCGATATCGATCGACCCCCCTTACCTCCCATCGATCGACGGACACCTCTCACCTACTGAGTGCGATTACCATCTATTGATAGTAACCGAATAAACGCACTCAGACCACCACCTAAACCTTTAGCAAACCCACCATAACCTACAACCAACCCTTCAGACACTACACCAGAGCCTATGCAAGTTGATGAGGCAACTGAAGGAAGAAGATTAAGGAAAAGGAAGGAGAAGATTCCTAAGAACCTTAAGAGAGAAGCTAATGAGAAGGAGATGGATGGTTTCACTAAGAGAGTCCTCAGAATCCCAGTGAAGAAACCCTTTGATGAAGTTTATTTCACATACCGGTTGTGGATGTTCTTCCGAGAGACTAATGAGACTGAGGAGGACATTAGGAGAATGTTTCATCATGTCAGGGAAAGGATGAAACTAAGGATCAGATTGAAGAAGAAGAGTGATCCTGAGAAGTTTGCAATACCATGTATGGTGAAGGGTATTGAATTTCCCCATGCACTTTGTGATACAGGAGCATTAGTCAACATACTACCTAAGGTTATGGCAGACCAGCTGAGTCTGAAAATAGAGCATTCATCAGAATCTTTCACCTTCGTGGACCTTTCAGAAAGAAGCTCAGGAGGCATCATAGGAGACCTTAAGGTACATATTGGTAATGCCCTTTTCCCAGTAGATTTTCATGTCCTGGACATCAAGCTTAACTGGAACTCTTCACTTCTGCTTGGAAAAGCTTTCCTAGCTACAATAGGAGCTGTATGTGACATGAACACCAACAGATTGTGTTTGACACTGATAGATCCAGACGTCCACTATGACCTAGTTCGAGTTGTAAGACAACAGGTCAACCTCGTGGAGCTTGGAAATGATCTTGGCTACATTGCAGCATGCCATTGTGAAGCAGAGTACGAAACAGAGTACTCAGAATCGATCGATACTCACACTGCATCATCGATCGATTCCAATGAGCCACTGACGACCGATGAACGCTATTCCACATGGCTCGACGGGAAGCAACCGGTAGACCACTTCACATCAACATATCAGTGTTATCCAGACTTTACCTTTCAACAACCCAACAAAAGAGGACGAGATGACTATTCAATAGGCAGTTGGGCAGAGAGTGGATTCCATGAAAGTTTTGCAGTAGAGACTGTAATTCCTTCATCCAATGAGAATCGTACTGTGGAGTATGATGAGGATTACTGGAAGAAAAGTGCTATTGAGATTGCTATGCAGGATGACATATATTAATGCCATTCCTTCAACAACACGTCTCCACCATCGATCGACATAGTCTACTCAGCATCGGTCGATACCCACCCTCATCCAGCAAAACGATCTTGTGCATGATCGATACGACACCTTGTACATCGATCGATATTAAAGCCGTCGCCTTCGAAAAGGAAAAAGGGAATATTCCAATTCCAAGTAGGTTTACCAATACCTATATAAGGAGTTTTGCACCCAAGATTACTTCTCACAACACAGAAGCAGAAAAGATGAATGCTCCTACAAATCGATCAGAAGAAACATCCAGAAAGAGCATTCAATCCAGAAACCCTAATTCTCTATTTACTAAAAAGAATATGAGCATTGATTATGATTTTATAACTCCTGATGAATTTGGTATTTTCAGGTACTCAGATGGCCATGCAAGAGGTATGGATGGAAGGATTCTACTAGTATCCAGAGAGGACAAGACAACCTGTTTATGCAGCAACACAACATTCCAGACAGCAGATCAGCTGTTCCAGACGAAAATCCAAGGGCCAACCCAACAGAAATTGGTTCACACCAATCGTGCAGACCTGTTGGCCAAGCATCGATCGACAAGGTTGCTTCTACATCGTTCGACAGCGTAACACCAACGTCGCTCGATACAGCACCTTCACCATCGATCGACAGACGTTACGAATTTGGACATCGCGCTTATGACATATATGGAGCCAGAAAGTTCAAATGGGAACAGAAGGACGAATATGGAGTCTACAGAGATGAGTCTGGATATGCGATGAGCGTAGCTGGTGAGATGATCCCTGTTACCAAGGACAACATCAGAAAAATTCTGGAGAGAGCATCCATGTTTGAAGGGTGTCACATATGTCTTCCTGAACATGCCACTTCCTTCACACCTACTAGACTGGCACCATACATCAATACGAGGATTAACGACATATACAACCCTCTCAACAACAACATGGACTGGTTGAGCACGAGCCACATCGTTCGATATCTGCAACATCACATCTATCGACACAAGGTTCGCATGGATCCACAACCAGCCACATCGTTCGATATCTGCAACATCACATCTATCGACACAAGGTTCGCAGCCATGGAGCATAGGTTAAAATCTTATGAGGATATGCACAACCGTTTCACCTCACCTATCATGCGATACTTGGACACCTTGTCTACACAGATGATGAATGTCCAGAGAGACACTGGTAAGCTTAATGATCAACACGATTTTCAGGAAGAAGGTTCAACATCGATCGACAGGTTCCGCAGTGCATCGCTCGACGGCAATAAACCGACATAACATCTTCCCAACACAGCAGCAGAAGTTGATCAGATCACATCAAAGCTTTACACAGCTATAGACAACATGGAGGAACGATTTGAGAAGCGATGTGATTACATCAACTTTCCATTCGACGTTAAACTCAGTGGACAGGATAGGCAAGCAGAATGGTTACAAAAGGAAGTCAAAGCCATTCAGAGGAACCTCGAATCTCAACACCAGTTATCAGCATCGATCGACAGAACACACTACAAATCGATCGACAGTACTGCACCAGAAACGATCGATAGACACTTGGTCGCATCGATCGATACCACGTCTACACCAGACGACGAGCAGCTGATACAAAACAAAGTGGAGTCAATGCATAAGGAACTGAAAGATCTATCAGCATACGCCAACAACAAGATAGGATGGAATCAGTCCAACATTGGGGACATCAAAGAAATGCTACAGAACATCTCAAATGCAATACAGAAGATGGATGAGAGATGGACCAGAAACGATGAGGCCACAAGAAGTTTCATTGCAGCTTGGTCTAGAATGTGCAGAGATGAGGTGGATGCTTGTTTCCCAACAAGTAGCTGTCTTTCCACCAACTAGCCACATACCTCCACAGTCAAGCTAAATGACTATAACAAAGCGCTGAGTGGGAGGCAACCCACTATTAGGTAATTTTAATTGGTTTTCTTAGTTACTAGTATTTACTTTCGTTTTCATTCTTTCAGATTTATTGCAAGCCCAAGTAGGATGATTACAAACATATCGACCTTGGACGAGACGTCGACATCGATCGACCTACAATCACATACGCCGATCGATTCCCACTCCGGTCAGGTTTATCTTCCTAACTTGTTACATTTGTACTTATGATTTATTTCCACCATAACTCCGACTATGTTACACTGAGACAGTGTAATTTAAGTCTGGGGGGAGGTTTACTGATATAATTTATTCTCATTCTTATAAAAGTATTTTAATAAAATTATGATTAGCTATGTGAAAGGGACTATGACCTTATTTATACTTGAATGTCTAACCCCTCTTTAGCACCATTCTAGATTTACTGATTGCAGATAGTACTAAAGATACTAAAGTGGATAAACCTGTCAACTATACACACTTGCCTTGATTGTTTGAAGGAACCAAATCTGACCTCCAACACTAAACCTGACATAATCGCTAGTCTTGGGGCTTGGTATACATGAGATCGGATTCTTCATACAAGTCTGGAAGGTAACACCTTATGTAGATTTATTTATCACAATTTTCTCTCTCTATTTCAACCCTAGTGTAGTTAGTTAGTTAATAAAAAAAAATAGAAATTATTAGGACTTAGGATCTAGTTAGGAGGAATCTGAACATGATTTGGTAGCTAAAACCATTAAGGCTTGCTTCATAAAGATTCCAATAAAAGAATTCGAACGGGACTTGGAGGCGGCAATCTTCAAGGTTCGCTTCACAAAGAATTCTTGGATATAGGTCAAAAAGAAGTGAACATGACTTGGTGGCAACCACCATTAAGTCTTGATTCATGGAAGCCTGTCCAATCTTGACCACTAATCCTGCAATGGAAGCATACTTTGACTCTAGAGAGAAATTATAGAGAGAGAAATTAGGAACTAACTTTTACCTGCAGTTCCAGACACTTGTCTGAAAATCCTAGCATCATGTGATCGATACTCCCAAGGTAAAGAATACACTTTTATATTTATGCTAAGAAATGAGGTTAGTAAAGGGGAATGTCAAACAGGATTTGCTGAGTTGTAGACTAGTTGAATTTGGTTGCTAAGCTGGGATATTGTATAATGTGCTTTTGTGATTAGGACTTTTAGATGTGATTTGCGAAATTGTAGAGGTGATGATTTCTATGTTTTAAATCTGTAAGTCCCTGCTGTTTTCAAACTTCTTTCAGAGAGACTGCCTGTTTGTTTTGCTTGAGGACAAGCAAAAGGGTAATTCTGGGGGAGTTGATATACCATGGATTTGACCCATTTTCATCCATGGTATATAAGTGTTTTACTATCTATATACTATATATTCAATCCTATTAGGTATGTTTTCAGGTTCAGAGGTATGTTGGAGTAAAGTGATGATTATGGAGCATTTAAGAGCTTACAAGAGATTTCATCCGAGCTGACCATTGGAGGTCGATACGAAGAAGAAGAAATCGATCGATGTACATCCTGTACTATCATGTTGAGACGCGGAGCGTGCGACTTGGTTCCAGCCGACTTTAAACCCAAGACTTCACCAAATTACAAGATTACTCCTGACGAGTTTTTAACCTAATAGTTATATACTTGCCTAAGTGTTAGGAGGCAGGGGACTTCTTTTCTTTTAGAGTTTTTCAGCCACCATGTATTCTTACTTTCAGAGGAGATAAGGTCATAGAGAGATTTGTGATTGGAACTCCATTGATT